>NC_079189.1:550080313-550215313 GCF_029499605.1 Hyla sarda
AAAATAGCAGCTGGAACAATTGAACCCATAAAACACAACAGATCAACAGAGCTTTATTCGTCCATGTTCACAGTGCAACTTTTACGACGGTGCTTGATAATGACGGTGTGATACTGTCGAAAACCTTGCACTGTGAACATAGGCGACTAAAGCTCTGTTGAGAGAGAGAGAGAGATTTTAAGTATGGTTTCCGATTTAGCTATTGTATCATTACATCTTATTTTACATTCTTATTGTACTGAATACAAATGGCAGGGTTGCAATTGCAAACCTCATGGCTAAGACTGGGGATCTCTAAAATAATATTGGCCATCATTGTATGTCAAGAAGATTTTGTGCTGTTCCCAGCAGCACAGGATGATGGGACTGTTCATTTCAGCATTGCATGGTGTCTGTCTCTGGCCCAAAGACAGAGGAAGAGGTGGGTTTCTGGGAGAGAATGGAACATGTCCCAGCAGCGGAAGCACCTGTCTGCTTAGAACACTTCTTATTAGCTTGCTGGTCTCTAAAAGCAACTAGGGAGTGACAAGCTGGCAATGCCAGGATCGGCACAGTGTGACAGGCGCAGGCAGCCGGCCCTATTGTCTGCTCTTGATGAGCATGTCATTAATGGAAATAGGAGAATGTGAGGGACACATCAGTATTCAAATAGCCTCCATTCTTGCTGCTATTCAGCTGCCGAGCTGCAGCTCTACACTTCCTCATACACATTAAATGTATTCTGACTGCATACAAAGTACCCTTAAATGTGACCAGGAGAACTTCTCGCTGGCCTCCCAGATTAGATACAATTCCAGATGCAGTGTGCCAGCTTCTTAGTAGTTCGTCACAGCAACATTTTCTAGTTTCACATTTTTATCATTTCCATAAATACTTAACCTTAGCGAATATGACGTGATAAATGTTATGCAATAATGTCACAGTGTAACCTTAAGGAGTATGAAGAGGTACTAAATACAATAATGTGCGTGTACATTCGGAATTACCATGTGTTATGTGTCTGTCACTACAGCCAGCAGGCAAGACATCGTGATAGCCAATAACTATTTCCTATAATTTATGATGGTGAACTTATTTATGTCAACCTGCTCAAGATCAGTACGATAGCAACATCTTAACCCGTTAAGGACGCAGGGCGTATGGGTACGGCCTTGTGTCCTGGTAGTTAAGGACTCCTGGTCCCATTGCCGCTCTTTGAAGCACGCTCACAAGCTGAGGGTACTTCATACACGGTGGGTCCCGACTGCTATCAGCAGCCAGTATCCAAGGTTAATGTCGGACATCGACGATCAGGCCGATGCCTGGCATTAACCCTTTAGACACCACAATCAAATTGATTGCAGCGTCTGAAATGTTGAAAAAAAACGATCGCAATGTCCTGATCAGCTGAGAGGATGGCGGGAGGGCCCTTACCTGCCTCCTCGCTGTCCAATTGGTGCTCTGATGTCCCCAGCCAAACATGGCAGGCTGGAGCAGCAGAGCACTGATAACACTGATCAATGCTATGCTATGGAGAAACATTGATCAGTGTATGCAATCTAAAGATTGCATGGTATAGCCCTCTATGGGGACAAAAAAAAAGTTACAAAATAAAATGTGAATAAGCCCCTCCCCTAATAAAAGTTTGAATCACCCCTCCCATTTCCCATTTAAAAAAAAAATTATGTTATCAAAAATAAATATAAACATACGTGGTACCACCACGTGCGTAAATGTACGAACTGTTAAAATATAAGTTTAGTTTAACCGTACTAATCACTTCATATACCATTAAAAAAATTTAAAAGCGATCAAAAGTCCCATCAAAACAAAAATCGTATTGATAAAAACTACAGACCAAAAAAAAATGAGCCCCCATACCACCCCGTATGCGGAAAAATAAAAGTTATAGGGGTCAGAAGATAACAATTTTAAACATACCAATTTTGGTGCATGTAGTTCAAATTTTTTAGAAGTAGTAAAATAAATAAAACCAAAATAAATTGGGTATCCTTGTAACCATATGGACCTACAGAATAAAGATAAGGTGTAATTTTTACAAAAAAAAAGTGCACTGCATAGAAATGGAAGACCCCAAAAGTCATCCCACAAATACATTTTTTCAGGTTCACTGCAGATTATGTTATAAAATAAGTGATATCATTACAAAGTATTATTGATGATGCAAAAAACAAGCCCTTATATGGGTCTGTGGGTGCAAAATTGAAAGCGTTAGGATTTTTAGAAGGTGAGGAGAAAAAAAATAAAATGCAAAAAAAAAATTGGGGCTAAAATGATTCCTTAAGGGGATAAACTGGTGATACTATGGAGAATGTACTTATGGCACTCCGCAGATCTATAGATACCATCTGGAATCCAAATGAACACCACAGGTTACCGAAATATTAATTGAGGACAATACATAGGGATCACTTACTAAGCCTTGTGTGCAAGTTGTTTAGTGTATAAATTGCAAAAGTTTAGAATTTCTGCAATTTTTACGTTGTCCTTATCACTTCAAAACAAATGGGTCTTCACATGTCCCAACACATTCACTATATAGTATGCCAGAAATTAGCCAAATTTGTAGAGGAAATCTATGCAGCTCATGCATGCAGTTTGTACTGTATTTTTATCGCATTCCTCTGGATTTCCGAGTTTCCTCCCTTACTCCAATAATAAACTAAAATAAAGTATTTTATTCATATTTAAAGCATATTGTTTGAAAATCATCTTTAACCCTTCCCAGATTGATAGGCAGCAACCATTGCTTCTCATTGATGATGTTTTGTATCCCTATCATAGTCACATTTTCATATATATCTACCGCCAGTGCACAAATTCTTCTTAAACTATCTTACTTCCCCACTATCGTGCTCGGGATAGTCTTATCACATGCCAGAGTGCTCCAGACCAGAACACTGCCAAATCTTCTGCCTTGACAAAGGTGTTCATACTTGCTGATAACCAGTTAATTATGGGCATTTGATTAGCAACACCTTGCCACCACTTGCCCTCTTAATTCCTGTTGAAGCAGTAAAGGTGTATTTCATTTTTCAGACACTGCTTCTGCATTTTGGCATTGCTTTCTGCATTTATAATAATATAGGCATATATATTTCACTAGTGTCCTGCGATACGTTTTGCCATTTTAGAGCAATGATTACATCAGCTTTAAGTAAACAAAAAAAAAAAAAAAAAACCCCCCCCCCCCCCCACAAATTGATGCTGATTCGCATTAAAATATAGTTCCCCTTCAAATGGCTCTTGAAGGGAAGGTGGCTACACTTGGACAACCTTTTCATGTACGCAGTTTTATTCAGGAAAGGTCTGTTTGTTTGGTTGCTCGGCCGTGCTTTTCTTTTGTATCTTAAACCTACCAGAATCAACTTATTCCATTAAAATGATTGTAAACAAGGAGAAAAGGGGCTTTTACAAGGCATTCAAGTGCAACAGTCAAAGAGATGGGAAAAATCAACACTGCAGCAGTCTAATTGATGCTGTTTTTGTATGAGACAAAAAGAAGTAAAAATGCACTCATCTTCTTGTTTGGGCAATCAGAACTGTGCTAAATGGAAGTAAAAGGAGGCCGGCACTTTAATTGGGCTTTAGGGCACTACTTACAACTACAAATAATAACTTACAGGAATTACTCTTCAGTAAATTGGGAAGATGGTTATGCTATGATTCCAAGAACGGAGATTCTAATGATGTCCTGGTCCACTCAGTCGTCTCTTAACCATCTCAATGAGGCTGCCAGGTCTTTCTGCCGAGAGCTTGTTAAAACCCTTTCACTTGCATTGTCTATATCTGAATGGAACTATAGTCTCTGATTATGTAACACAGGTTTACCTGACCTGATCTTGCAATGCCACATTTACTGGTGGACAACAATCCTACTTTGTATTAGAACATCTAATTTTGTTTCCTTCCAGGACACAATATCCCCAGTCTGTCCATACTCATCACCAGTAAAGTAGTTATCCGGAAGAAAAAAAAAGATGTAACTAATCTGAAATCATTATTACTTTTACAAACTGTTCTGGAAATATCACAGATGTATGTGGTGTGCCAGGGGTAGTGTAAATACATGTGTTATGGCTATAAATTAGTTAATTTTACAGGACTGAACTAATTCATTAATGCTGGTTGACCAGCGCAGTAGACGATAAAATCTAGGACCAGGCCAGGACTACATCTCTCAGGAAAGTGAGGAGAATTGAGACTGAAGTGGCCCTTGACAGGGCACCTTTATTACTCATAAGGGCCACTTTAGAGGGCGCAGTCCTGGTTTAAATAGGGCTAATGTATATATGTGGTAAAGCTTTAAAGGGGTATTTCAGCATAAAGAATGTTATATATTGCTGGGGCCACAAAAAATGGCCTCCTCTATCTACTGGCATGACCAGTTACCTTACCCCCAGATCCAGTAGAGGCAGTGACATTCATTGTGTGCTGTGTATATGAAAACATAGAAGGTGAAAGTGGTAAAAAGTTTCCAACATTCCAATGTCTTATCACTAGGGCAGCTGGCTTAAAGAAGTATTCTGGCATTTGGAAAATAATCAGGTATTGTGGGGGCCATAGAAAAATAGACAGAGAGCTATACCTACCTTTCCCCATACCCTCACAGGTCCTGGTGCAGCTCCCATTTGGAGCCTTCTGGTCCTCCACTTCTTCCGTTTTCTGCCTGTTTGCCAAATAATAGTCACAGTGGTTGACAGGTTTCGCATCGAGCTCCTGCTCCAAGCAGGCAGTTGACAGAAGAAGCGGAGGACCAGAGGGAGCTAAACTGGAGCTGCACCAGGACCTGTGGGGGAACAGGGATAGGAAAATCTGCTTAGCACTCCAATACAAGAGCACAATTAGGGAACTCTACTAAAGAGGGTCTTCACAGATTGCCTCTCCATGGTGAATTTGCAGAAGACTTTTGCTCACAGTTAGATTTGATATGATTCCCTACATCTTATCCCCTATCCGTGACAGCCATAACACCACCTCCCATAGACATGAATGAAGGGGGCGTGACGTCACGTCCCCGTCTCAGAGGCAGCGCCCGCCACAGAATGCCAGGGATCCGAGATCGTGGTGATTTACAGTGGCGGGACCCCTGTGATCATATGAAACATCTTATCCCCTATCCTTTGAATAATGTATAAGATGTATACAGCCGGAATACCCCTTTTAAAGGGGTACTCCGGTGAAAAACTTTTTTTTTTAAATCAACTGGTGCCAGAAAGTTAAACAGATTTTTTAAATTACTTCTATTAAAAAAATCTTAATCCTTCCTGCATTTATTAGCTGCTGAATACTACAGCGGAAATTCTTTTCTTTTTGAAACACAGAGCTGTCTACTGACATCATGAGCACAGTGCTCTCTGCTGACATCTCTGTCCATTTTAGGAACTGTCCAGAACAGCATGTGTTGGATATGGGGATTTCCTTTTATTCTGGACAGTTCCTAAAATGGACAGAGATGTCAGCAGAGAGCACTGTGCTCATGATGTCAGCAGACAGCTCTGTGTTTCAAACGGAAAAGAATTTCCACTGTAGTATTCAGCAGCTAATAAGTACAGGAAGGATTAATATTTTTTTAATAGAAGTAATTTACAAATCTGTTTAACTTTCTGGCACCAGTTGATTTAAAAAAAAAAAAAAAGTTTTTCACCGGAGTACCCCTTTAAAGACAATTCTGCCTCTCAGAGAACCAACATGAATGTAGGAACAAATACTCTTAATTAAGGTCTACTCAGTGGAAGCAGAGCTGAAAGACACAGTAACACATCCCTGGTCTGGGCCAGACTAACAAGTTCAATCTGGGTTGGAAAGCGGGTTGGACTTGGAGGACTCCGCCCCCAGAACTATCTAGTGGCTTCTTAAACAGAAGCCTGTCTGAAGAAGGTCATGTAACCAAATTCTCATACATCTTTACATGTTTCCACCAGTGGTGGCAGTACAAAAGCGCTTACCTTTGGACACCTTAGTACCTCAGTGTATGCACATGTGAAGCGGTTTAAAAGCAATATAATTTAATAGCGTAGCAGGAGTAACACATTGGGGGAGATTTATCAAACCCGGTGTAGAGGAAGAGTGGTGCAGTTGCCCATAGCAACTAATCAGATTTCTTCTTTCATTTTCAAAGAGGCCTGTAAAAAATTAAGGAAGCAATCGGATTGGTTGCTATGGGCAACTGCACCACTCTTCCCCTACACAGGTTTTGATAAATCGCCTCCATTAAATCTATTTTTTGTTACTTCAATGTGAAAACTTTAATTAAAATGGTTGTGCCATGTTGGAGAGTAATGTTCCATTGGCCTTGGCATTATTATTACGGTTATCACTACTATTATTGGTGCCCACTCTCTTTATAAAGTTGTGTAAAAAATGGTTAATATCATCTAGGATATGAAAATGACTCAATTTTCTGTAAGAGACAAAACCTCAGGCCCATTTGGTGACTTGTTGGCTGCCGTTCTCTTTGCTGCGTGTCACCTCCTACAATTATTGTATATGGGAGATAATTAGTCATTTTGCTAATGTAAATTCTATTCAACGACAAAATGACTGTTTACTGAAGCTCATTTAATGTTGGTGACATCCAGAGTGTTTTTTATTTTTACACAAAACTGTGGTAAATTAATGGAACTAATTACCCGTCTGCTTGGCATCATTTATAAGCTTTTTATTTCATCACTGACAGAGTAGTATTTTGTGTTGGTGGCTGTGAATCTGCCGGCTGAGGGAGGGGTTGAGCGGTAGTGAAGAGCTCTATTCTTGTTCCCATAGAGAACACTCAGGTCAAAGTGTATGTTTACTTATTAAAGGAGTATTCCAGCCAAATACAACTTATTCCCTATCCAAAGGATAGGGCATAAGATGTATGATCGCCGGGAGCCCACCGCTGGGACCCCTTGTGATCTCTGTGCAGCACCAGCATTCTATGTGAGGCATCTCCAGTCTCGGAAACCTCTTTGTTTCAGTGACTGGAGATGTGACATCACGCCATGCCCCCCTAGTTACATTGGGTAACCAACTATTTCCTAAAATATATTTCACATATCCACAATTGTACCCTACATATGTACTATAATTGACCTTCCTGATCTCCCTGTCACCAAAGATTGGCTTAGGGTGCCCATGCACAATGTTGGACAATTTCAACCATAACTAGCATTCATCTTATGAAAATCATATGGGCAATGTCTTATGACATGTAATAGAGAGATGTCAAAAGCTTTGATAAGTCGGGGTCTGGGTGTTTAGATGGCAACTGATCGCTAGAACAACCCATGAGAAGTGCACACTCATTCTCTCCCAGCTTTTTGCCCCGTGACTTAGAAGGACTCCCACTGTAAGTCTATGGGGCCATCTCGGTCACGTACAGAGAGAGCAGGGAGAGAGGGGCTAAGCCACTTGCTTCTTTCCCCACTTGTTCTAGCAATCGGTTGGGCTCTGAACACTCAGGTCCCCGCCGATCAAACTTTTCCCAACCAGTTTAGCCATTTGATGACAGATCAGTTTTGTCTGGAAAGAACTTGGCCACATTTAAAATGTTTGGCTGATTGTCAGACAAAAGATGTTTTGTCTAAGAACAATCTTTCCTTTACAAAATGTTTGCAGAAAAATTCCCGGTTTAGTCCCAGGAAGATCATTCATCATTGATCATATATTGCCGGTGTCAACTACTGTAACGGTCAAATGACTAAAATAAGTCTCGCTGAGTTTGCGAAACAATTGTTTACCAGATGACCATCTGTTCAACAGTAATGCTTTAACCATTAACCTGTTAGTTACATTGTTATGGATAGAATGGCTTATAGAGGAACAATAATGGCAAAATCGTACAGTGGGGCAAAAAAGTATTTAGGCAGCCATTAATTGTGCAAGTTCTCCCAATTAAAAAGATGAGAGAAGTCTGTAATTTTCACCATAGGTATACCTCAACTATGAGAGACATAATGAGAAAAAAAAAAATCCATAAAATCACATTGTCCGATTTTTAAGGAATTTATTTGCAAATTATGGTGGAAAATAAGTATTTGGTCACCTACAAACAAGCAAGATTTCTGGCTCTCACAGACCTGTAACTTCTCCTTTAAGAGTCTCCTCTATCCCCCACTCGTTACATGTATTAATGGCACCTGTTTGAACTTGTTATCAGTATAAAAGACACCTGTCCACAACCTCAAACAGTCACACTCCAAACTCCACTATGGCCATGACCAAAGAGCTGTCAAAGGACACCAGAAACAAAATTGTAGACCTGCACCAGGCTGGGAAGACTGAATCTGCAATAGGCAAGCAGCTTGGTGTGAAGAAATAAACTGTGGGAGCAATTATTAGAAAATGGAAGACCTACAAGACCACTGATAATCTCCCTCCATCTGCGGCTCCACGCAAGATCTCACCCCGTGATGTCAAAATGATCACAACGGTGAGCAAAAATCCCAGAACCACATGGGGGGGGGGGGGGGATCTAGTGAATGACAGAGAGCTTGGACCAAAGTAACAAAGGCTATCATCAGTAACACACTATGCTGCCAGGGACTCAAATCATGCAGTGCCAGACGTGTCCCCTGCTTAAGCTAGTACATGTCCAGGCCCATCGGAAATTTGCTAGAGAGCATTTCAATGATCCAGAAGAGTATTGAGAGAATGGCATATAGTCAGATGAAACCAAAGTAGAACTTTTTGGTAAAAACTCAACTCGTCGTGTTTGGAGGAGAAAGAATGCATCCAAAGAACACCATACCTACTGTGAAGCGTGGGGGGTGGAAACATCATGCTTTGGGGCTGTTTTTCTGCTAAGGGACCAGGATGACTGATCCATGGAAAGGAAATAATGAATGGGGCCATATATTGTGAGATTTTGAGTGAAAACATCCTCCCACCAGCAAGGGCATTGAAGATGAAACGTAGCTGGGTCTTTCAGCATGACAATGATCCCAAACACACCGCCTGGGCAACAATGGAGTGGCTTTGTAAGAAGTATTTCAAGGTCCTGGAGTGGCCTATCCAGTCTCCAGATCTCAACCCCATAGAAAACCTTTAAAGAGAGTTGAAAGTCTGTGTTGCCCTGGGACAGCCCCAAAACATCACTGCTCTAGAGGAGATCTGCATGGAGGAATGGGCAAAATACCAGCAACAGTGTGTCAAAACCTTGTGAAGACTTACAGAAAATGTTTGACCTACTAAGGGTATATAACTAAGGGTATATAACAAAGTATTGAGATGAACTGTAACGCCGAGCGCTCCGGGTCCCGCAGTAGATCCGGCCATGGATCCTGCTGAGGTCCTGCTGCCCAGTGTCGCTGACCTAACATCCGTGGTCGCCCAGCAATCTCAGCAGTGTGCGCTACAAGGACAACAGCTTACTCTACTTACTCAACAGTTGACTGCTATGCTACAACAGCTTCTGCCTCAACAACAGAAACCATCTCCTCCGCCAGCTCCTGCATCACCTCCGCAGCGAGTGGCCGCTCCCAGACTCCGCCTGTCCCTACCTGACAAGTTTGATGGGGACTCTAAACTATGCCGTGGGTTCCTGTCCCAGTGTTCCCTACACCTGGAGATGATGTCAGACCAATTCCCTACAGAACGGTCTAAGGTGGCGTTCGTGGTCAGCCTGCTGTCTGGAAAGGCCTTGTCATGGGCCAAACCGCTTTGGGATCACAACGATCCTGCCACTGCTACTATCCAGTCCTTCGTCTCAGAAGTACATAGTGTATTTGAGGAGCCAGCCCGGGCTTCCTCAGCCGAGACTGCTTTACTGAATCTTGTCCAAGGGAGTTCTTCAGTGGGCGAATACGCCATCCAGTTCCGCACCCTCGCCTCTGAGCTATCCTGGAATAATGAGGCCCTCTGCATGACCTTCAAGAAAGGCTTATCCAGTCACATCAAAGATGTCCTGGCCGCACGAGAAATTTCTGCTAACCTGTCTGAACTTATCCATTTGGCCACCCGCATCGACATGCGTTTCACTGAAAGATGCCTGGAGCTTCATCAGGAAAGGATCTTGTTCGCACCTGGCGGTTTCCTCCCCTGGCACCTCTCTTCCAACGTGCTTTGCAATCTGTTCCTGTGCCTCCTGCCGAGGAGGCTATGCAAGTGGATCGGTTTCGCCTGACCCAACAAGAGAGGACTCGCCGTAGGAATGAAAACCTGTGCCTATACTGTGCCTGTGCAAGCACCGAACATTTCCTAAAAGACTGTCCTATTCGTCATCCGCGTCTGAGAAACGCACGCACACACCTAGTAAACGTAGGAGAGGCATTGTGAATTCTTCCTCTCCACGATTGACTATACCTGTGCGGATTGCTATACCCACTAATACTACTTCCTTCTCCGCTGTGGCCTTCTTGGACTCTGGTTCAGCAGGAAGTTTCATTGAAGCCTCCCTAATCAACAGATTCAATATTCCTGTTACCCGTCTTGTCAAACCTCTCTTCATTTCATCCGTCAATGGAGAGAGGCTGGTCTGCACCGTGCGTTACCGCACTCAACCGCTGCTCATGAGTGTTGGAGTTCACCATCATGAACATATTGAATTTTTTGTGCTGCCCAACTGCACTTCTGAAATTCTTCTGGGCTTGCCCTGGCTCCAACGTCACACGCCTAGCCTCGACTGGGCCACCGGGGACATTAAGAGTTTGGGATCTTCTTGCCACAAGCGATGTTTCCACCCAGTTTCTTCCTGCCAAGTCTCCCTTGCTACTCCATTGCCAGGTCTTCCTAAGGCCTACCAGGACTATTCGGATGTTTTTTGTAAAAAGCAAGCAGAGGTCTTACCTCCACATAGACCCTATGACTGCTCTATTGACTTGCTCCCTGGTACCACACCGCCCCGTGGTAGGATTTACCCACTTTCTGCCCCGGAAACACAAGCCATGACAGAGTACATCCAGGAAAACCTCAAAAGTGGTTTTATTCGAAATCTTCTTCTCCAGCAGGAGCTGGATTCTTTTTCGTGGCCAAGTAAGACGGATCTCTTGGCCCTTGTATAGACTACCGCGGACTCAATAAGATCACAGTGAAAAACCGTTACCCTCTACCACTCATCTCAGAACTATATGATCGATTGCGTGGAGTTAAGATCTTCACCAAACTTGATCTAAGGGGCGCCTATAACCTCGTGAAGGTGATGAATGGAAGACCGCTTTCAATACCAGAGATGGACACTTTGAATATCTTGTCATGCCCTTTGGTCTATGCAATGCCCCAGTGGTCTTCCAGGACTTTGTCAACAAAATTTTCCGGGACATGCTGTATTTCTGTGTGGTGGTCCATCTTGACGACATTCTCATTTTTTCTTCCAACTTAGAGGAACATCGCCTCCATGTCCGTCAAGTGCTTCAATGCCTACGTAATAATCATCTTTATGCCAAGTCTGAGAAATTTCTTTTTGAGCGCAGCAGTCTTCCTTTCTTGGGATAGATAGTCTCTGGTCAAGGTCTTTAAATGGACCCGGATAAACTATCTGCAGTAATAGATTGGCCACGGCCCACTGGTTTACAAGCCATCCAACGATTTCTCGGATTTGCAAATTATTATCGTCAATTCATTCCTCATTTCTCCACCATAGTTGCGCCTATTGTGGCCTTGACCAAGAAAAATGCTAATCCGAAATCCTGGCCACCGCAGACAGAGGAGCTTTTTAAACTCCTCAAAGCCGCCTTTACTTCTGCTCCAGTCCTGTCCAGGCCAGACCCTCTGAAACCCTTCTTCCTTGAGGTTTATGCCTCCTCAGTTGGTGCCGGAGCTGTTCTTCTCCAAAAAACCGCTAAAGGAAAAATTATCACTTGCAGATTTTTCTCCAAGACTTTTTCTCCTCCTGAAAAGAACTATTCCATTGGAGACCGTGAACTATTGGCCATTAAGTTGGCACTTGAGGAGTGGAGACATCTTTTAGAAGGATCATTGCATCCCATCACCATCTTCACTGACCACAAAAATTTGTCTTACCTTCAATACGCCCAGCGGTTAAATCCTCGCCAGGCAAGATGGTCATTGTTCTTTGCCCGTTTCGATTTTCAAATTCATTTCCGTCCTGCAGACAAGAATGTCAGGGCTGATGCTCTATCACGTACCACCGATGCCTCGGAATCTGCAGTTCCTCCTCAACACATCATTCCTTCTGAGTGTCTGGTTGTCTCTGCCCCAGCTTCTTTGTTACCAATTCCTCCCGGAAAGACTTATGTTCCCCCACGTCTTTGCCTCCAGACTCTCAAATGGGGTCATTCCTCCCACCTGGCGGGTCATGCTGGAATCAAAAAGTCCATACAGCTAATTGCCAGACACTATTGGTGGTCTTCCTTGGAGAAAGATGTGACCGATTTTGTACGGGCCTGTACAGTGTGTGCTCGAGACAAGACTCCACGCCAGAAGCCTGCTGGTCTTCTCCTTCCTCTGCCTGTGCCTAAACAGCCATGGTCTCATATAGCTATGGACTTTATAACTGACCTACCTTCATCTCATGGCAACACTGTCATTTGGGTGGTCGTTGACCGCTTTTCCAAAATGGCTCATTTTGTTCCGCCTCCGGGTCTACCTTCTGCGCCACAATTGGCGAAACAATTTTTTCTACAAATTTTTCATCTCCACGGGCTTCCCACGCATATTGTCTCTGATAGAGGTGTAAAATTTATTTCAACATTTTGGAGGGCACTCTGCAATCAATTAAAAATCAAATTGAATTTCTCTTCCTCCAATCACCCTCAATCCAATGGACAAGTGGAAAGAGTTAACCAGATTCTTGGCGACTACTTGTGGCACTTTGTCTCCTCCCGTCAAGATGCCCTGGGCCGAATTCTCGTACAACTTCAAGAATTCTGAGTCCTCCTCCAAATCTCCATTCTTTGTTGTGTACAGTCATCACCCGCTTCCCCCTCCCTCCGTCCCTGCCGTGGATGAATTGACACAAGATTTCTCCTCTATCTGGAAGGAGACTCAAAAGTCTCTCTTACTGGCCTCATCTCGTATGAAGAAACAAGCGGATAAAAAGAGAAGAATTCCTCCTGTTTTTGCCCCCGGTGACAAAGTATGGCTCTCCGCCAAATACATCCGTTTCCATGTCCCTAGTTACAAGCTTGGTCCTCGGTACCTTGGACCTTTCAAAATCAAGAATCAAATCAATTCTGTCTCCTACAAGCTTCATCTCCCTCCTTCTCTTCGTATTCCTAACTCTTTCTATGTTTCTCTTCTCAAACCTCTCGTACTTAACCGCTTTTCTCCCAAGGTCACTGTTTCTGCTCCTATCTCTGGCTCCTCTGATGTCTTCTCCTTTAAGGAAATTCTCGCCTCCAAGGTCGTTCGAGGTAAAAAAAAAATTTGGATGGATTGGGAGAATTGTGGCCCCGAAGAAAGATCGTGGGAACCCGAGGCCAATATTTTGGACAAGGAACTAATCCACAGATTCCTCGGTTCCAAAAAGAGGGGGAGACCCAAGGGGGGGAGGGGTACTGTAACGCCGAGCGCTCCAGGTCCCGCTCCTCCCCCGGAGCGCTCGCGGCATTCTTCTCCTCCTTGCAGCGCCCCGGTCAGACTCGCTGACCAGGAGCGCTGCTTTGTGTTTCTCGGCGGGGATGCGATCCCCGCGGCAGGACGTGCCTGCCCGCGGGTCGCATCCCGTGTCTCTCACCTGCCCCATCCTCCTGCTCAGTCCCGGCGCGTGTAACCCCGCTCTCCAGGGCGCGCGCGCGCCGGGTCTCTCAGATTTAAAGGGCCAGTGCACCATTAATTGGTGCCTGGCCCAATTAGTTCCAAGCACTCCCTACACTACCTGTCCCTGCCGGATCTTGTTGCCTTGTGCCAGAGAAAGCGTTCCCGTGTGTCCATTGCCTGTGTATCCTGACCGTTGCTGTTGCCATTGACTACAAACCGTTGCCGCCTGCCCTGACCTTCTGCTACGGCTGACCTTCCTTCTTGCCTAGTCCTTGTGTACCGCGCCTGACTCAGCAGTCAGTGAGGTTGAGTCGCTATTGGGTGGAACGACCTGGGGGTTACCTGCCGCAGCAAGTCCATCCCGCCTTGCGGCGGGCTCTGGTGAAAACCAGTAACCCCTTAGATTCCGTTCCCCTGGTACGGCCCACGCCATCACCTCACTGACACAGAGGATCCACTACCTGTGTCGTCCCCACATACCAGTCCGGATCCTGACATGAACTTTTGTTATTGACCAAATACTTATTTTCCACCATAATTTGCAAATAAATTCTTTCAAAATCAGACAATGTGATTGGCACTAGAGACAATTGTGACTTACCAGGGAACTGCCCCTGACTTGTCACCAATCCTCCATAGAGCCAATGAGCAAGTTGACAAACTTGTGCTAATCTGACCAGATGTGCCAGATTATATGCAAGCCCTTGAGTAAATATCTACTGTATATTTTCATGGATCTTTAGATTCCCTTCTACATCTACCATTTTGGGACTCCTTTAGTTGCTTTAGAGGAACATTTGAGGATCTAAAATAATCCACTTTCATTATAACAATTATGTTATGATGTTTTCCACATGCAAACACAATGATCTGTGAATTCCAGACCACATTTATTGGGTCACTGTAAATCACGGAAGGTTCTTTGTGGTTTGTATAGGTTTAATAATATAAAATCCATGGCCCGGTTTGGCACATTGATAATAGTGAAAATATGATGCAATAACTACTAGATGACAGGTAAGAGGTAATATGTAAGGGTGGATTCTTGGTACGACTAACTTGCCTGCAGCCTTTACGGTGCTGCCACTCTGATAGTGGCCCTAAATGTTGCATGGGATTATTTATGTCTTTTGCAGAAATATCACGATTTCTAGACCATCAGGTACAGGATCAATGTAATTTCACTGTAGTAAAGATAATTTTGAGAACTTAAAGGGGTATTCTGGCTTTATACATCTTATCCCCCTATCCAAAGGATAGGGGATAGGATGTATGATCGAAGGGGTCCCGCTGGGACCCCTGCGATCATACAGTGGGGATCAAAAGTTTGGGCACCCCAGGTAAAAATTTGTATTAATGTGCATAAAGAAGCCAAGGAAAGATGGAAAAATCTCCAAAAGGCATCAAATTACAGATTAGACATTTTTATAATATGTCAACCAAGGTTAGATTTTATTTCCATCATTATTATTCAAAATAAAAGAAAACAAAAAAATGGCGTCTGCAAACATTTGGGCACCTTGCAGAGTTAATATCTTGTACTGCCCCCTTTGGCAAGTATCACAGCTTGTAAATGCTTTTTGTAGCCAGCCAAGAGTCTTTCAATTCTTGTTTGAGGTATCTTTGCCCATTCTTCCTTACACAAGTCTTCCAGTTCTTTGAGATTTCTGGGCCTCTCGGTCACACACTGCTCTTTTAAGGTCTATCCATAGATTTTCAATTATATTGAGGTCAGGAGATTGTGAAGGCCATGGTAAAAACCTTCAGTTTACGCCTCTTGATGTAATCCCCTGTGAATTTCGAGGTGTGTTTAGGATCATTATCCATTTGTAGAAGGCATCAAGTTAGCATCCAAAATTTGCTGAAATTTTATTGAATCCATTTTTCCTTCTACTCGTGAGATGTTCCCTGTGCCACTGGCTGCAATACAACCCCAAAGCATGATTGATCCACCCCCATGCTTAACAGTTGGACAGAGATTCTTTTAATTAAATTCTATTTCCCTTCTTCTCCAAACGTACCTTTGCTCATTCCGGCCAAAAAGTTAAATTTTAACCTCATCGGTAGAGATGAGCGAACTTACAGTAAAATCCATTCGTCACGAACTTCTCGGCTCGGCAGTTGATGACTTATCCTGCGTAAATTAGTTCAGCCTTCAGGTGCTCCGGTGGGCTGGAAAAGGTGGATACATTCCTAGGAAAGTCTCCTAGGACTGTATCCACCTTTTCCAGCCCATCGGAGCACCTGAAAGCTGAAATAATTTATGCAGGAAAAGTCATCAACTGCCGAGCCGAGAAGTTCCTGACGAATCGAATTTACTGTAAGTTCGCTCATCTCTACTCATCGGTCCACAGAACTTGTTTCCAAAATGCAGCAGGCTTGTCTACATGTTCATTTGCAAAGTTCATGTTACGCCGAGCGCTCCGGGTCCCCGCTCCTCCCCGGAGCGCTCGCTTCACTCTCCCCGCGGCAGCGCTCCGGTCACGTCCTCTGACCCGGGGCGCTGCGATTCCGCTGCCAGCCGGGATGCGATTCGCGATGCGGGTAGCGCCCGCTCGCGATGCGCACCCCGGCTCCCCTACCTGACTCGCTCTCCGTCTGTTCTGTCCCGGCGCGCGCGGCCCCGCTCCCTAGGGCGCGCGCGCGCCGGGTCTCTGCGATTTAAAGGGCCACTGCGCCGCTGATTGGCGCAGTGGTTCCAATTAGTCTTTGCACCTGTGCACTTCCCTATATCACCTCACTTCCCCTGCACTCCCTTGCCGGATCTTGTTGCCTTAGTGCCAGTGAAAGCGTTCCTTGTGTGTTCCTTGCCTGTGATTCCAGACCTTCTGCCGTTGCCCCTGACTACGATCCTTGCTGCCTGCCCCGACCTTCTGCTACGTCCGACCTTGCTTTTGCCTACTCCCTTGTACCGCGCCTATCTTCAGCAGCCAGAGAGGTGAGCCGTTGCTAGTGGATACGACCTGGTCACTACCGCCGCAGCAAGACCATCCCGCTTTGCGGCGGGCTCTGGTGAAAACCAGTAGTGGCTTAGAACCGGTCCACTAGCACGGTCCACGCCAATCCCTCTCTGGCACAGAGGATCCACTACCTGCCAGCCGGCATCGTGACAGTAGATCCGGCCATGGATCCCGCTGAAGTTCCTCTGCCAGTTGTCGCTGACCTCACCACGGTGGTCGCCCAGCAGTCACAACAGATAGCGCAACAAGGCCAACAGCTGTCTCAACTGACCGTTATGCTACAACAGTTACTACCACAGCTTCAGCAGTCATCTCCTCCGCCAGCTCCTGCACCTCCTCCGCAGCGAGTGGCCGCTCCTGGGATACGCTTATCCTTGCCGGATAAATTTGATGGGGACTCTAAGTTTTGCCGTGGCTTTCTTTCCCAATGTTCCCTGCATCTGGAGATGATGTCGGACCTGTTTCCCACTGAAAGGTCTAAGGTGGCTTTCGTAGTCAGCCTTCTGTCCGGAAAAGCCCTGTCATGGGCCACACCGCTCTGGGACCGCAATGACCCCGTCACTGCCTCTGTACACTCCTTCTTCTCGGAAATCCGAAGTGTCTTTGAGGAACCTGCCCGAGCCTCTTCTGCTGAGACTGCCCTGTTGAACCTGGTCCAGGGTAATTCTTCCGTTGGCGAGTATGCCGTACAATTCCGTACTCTTGCTTCAGAATTGTCCTGGAATAATGAGGCCCTCTGCGCGACCTTCAAAAAAGGCCTATCCAGCAACATTAAAGATGTTCTGGCCGCACGAGAAATTCCTGCTAATCTACATGAACTTATTCACCTAGCCACTCGCATTGACATGCGTTTTTCCGAAAGGCGTCAGGAACTCCGCCAAGATATGGACTCTGTTCGCACGAGGCGTTTCTCCTCCTCGGCTCCTCTCTCCTCTGGTCCCCTGCAATCTGTTCCTGTGCCTCCCGCCGTGGAGGCTATGCAGGTCGACCGGTCTCGCCTGACACCTCAAGAGAGGACACGACGCCGTATGGAGAACCTCTGCCTGTACTGTGCTAGTACCGAACACTTCCTGAGAGATTGTCCTATCCGTCCTCCCCGCCTGGAAAGACGTACGCTGACTCCGCACAAAAGTGAGACAGTCCTTGATGTCTACTCTGCTTCTCCACGTCTTACTGTGCCTGTGCGGATGTTTGCCTCTGCCTTCTCCTTCTCTACAGTGGCCTTCTTGGACTCTGGATCTGCAGGAAATTTTATTTTGGCCTCTCTCGTCAACAGGTTCAACATCCCGGTGACCAGTCTCGCCAGACCCCTCTACATCAATTGTGTAAATAATGAAAGATTGGACTGTACCATACGTTTCCGCACGGAGCCCCTTCTTATGAGCATCGGATCTCATCATGAGAGGATTGAACTTTTGGTCCTCCCCAATTGCACCTCGGAAATTCTCCTTGGTCTTCCCTGGCTTCAACTTCATTCCCCTACCCTGGATTGGTCCACTGGGGAGATCAAGAGTTGGGGGTCCTCTTGTTCCAAGAACTGTCTAAAACCGGTTCCCAGTAACCCTTGCCGTAACTCTGTGGTTCCTCCAGTAACCGGTCTCCCTAAGGCCTATATGGACTTCGCGGATGTTTTCTGCAAAAAACAAGCTGAGACTCTACCTCCTCACAGGCCTTATGATTGCCCTATCGACCTCCTCCCGGGCACTATTCCACCCCGGGGCAGAATTTATCCTCTCTCTGCCCCAGAGACTCTTGCCATGTCCGAATACGTCCAGGAGAATCTAAAAAAGGGCTTTATCCGTAAATCCTCCTCTCCTGCCGGAGCCGGATTTTTCTTTGTGTCCAAAAAGGATGGCTCCCTTCGTCCTTGCATTGACTACCGCGGTCTTAATAAAATCACGGTTAAGAACTGCTACCCCTTACCCCTCATCTCTGAACTCTTTGATCGCCTCCAAGGTGCCCACATCTTCACTAAATTGGACTTAAGAGGCGCCTATAACCTCATCCGCATCAGAGAGGGGGACGAGTGGAAAACGGCATTTAACACCAGAGATGGACACTTTGAGTATCTGGTCATGCCCTTTGGACTGTGCAACGCCCCTGCCGTCTTCCAAGACTTTGTCAATGAAATTTTTCGTGATCTGTTATACTCCTGTGTTGTTGTATATCTGGACGATATCCTAATTTTTTCTGCCAATCTAGAAGAACACCGCCAGCATGTCCGTATGGTTCTTCAGAGACTTCGTGACAACCAACTCTATGCCAAAATTGAGAAATGTCTGTTTGAATGCCAATCTCTTCCTTTTCTAGGATATTTGGTCTCTGGCCAGGGACTACAGATGGATCCAGACAAACTCTCTTCGTATCCCTAATGCCTTTCACGTCTCTCTTCTCAAACCACTCATCCTCAACCGTTTTTCTCCCAAATCTGTTCCTCCCACTCCTGTTTCCGGCTCCTCGGACATCTTCTCGGTCAAAGAAATTTTAGCTGCCAAAAAGGTCAGAGGGAAAAATTTTTTTTTAGTGGACTGGGAGGGTTGTGGTCCTGAAGAGAGATCCTGGGAACCTGAGGACAACATCCTAGACAAAAGTCTGCTCCTCAGGTTCTCAGGCTCTAAGAAGAGGGGGAGACCCAAGGGGGGGGGTACTGTTACGCCGAGCGCTCCGGGTCCCCGCTCCTCCCCGGAGCGCTCGCTTCACTCTCCCCGCAGCAGCGCTCCGGTCACGTCCTCTGACCCGGGGCGCTGCGATTCCGCTGCCAGCCGGGATGCGATTCGCGATGCGGGTAGCGCCCGCTCGCGATGCGCACCCCGGCTCCCCTACCTGACTCGCTCTCCGTCTGTTCTGTCCCGGCGCGCGCGGCCCCGCTCCCTAGGGCGCGCGCGCGCCGGGTCTCTGCGATTTAAAGGGCCACTGCGCCGCTGATTGGCGCAGTGGTTCCAATTAGTCTTTGCACCTGTGCACTTCCCTATATCACCTCACTTCCCCTGCACTCCCTTGCCGGATCTTGTTGCCTTAGTGCCAGTGAAAGCGTTCCTTGTGTGTTCCTTGCCTGTGATTCCAGACCTTCTGCCGTTGCCCCTGACTACGATCCTTGCTGCCTGCCCCGACCTTCTGCTACGTCCGACCTTGCTTTTGCCTACTCCCTTGTACCGCGCCTATCTTCAGCAGCCAGAGAGGTGAGCCGTTGCTAGTGGATACGACCTGGTCACTACCGCCGCAGCAAGACCATCCCGCTTTGCGGCGGGCTCTGGTGAAAACCAGTAGTGGCTTAGAACCGGTCCACTAGCACGGTCCACGCCAATCCCTCTCTGGCACAGAGGATCCACTACCTGCCAGCCGGCATCGTGACAGTTCAAATGCTAATTTTTGTGTTGAGGACGTAGAAGAGGTTTTCTTCTGATGACTCTTCCATGAAGACCATTTTTGTACAAGTATCTCTTTATAATGGAATAGTGTACCACAACTCCAGTGTCTGACAGATCTTTCTGGAGGGATTGTACAGTCAAATGTGGGTTTTGAATTGTTTTTCTCACAATCCTGCGAGCTGTTCTGTCTGATATTTTTCTTGGTCTTCCAGATCTTGCTTTAACTTCCACTGTTCCTGATGACTGCCATTTTAAATTACAGTCCGAACAGAGGATATTGACATTTGAAAACATTTTGCTATGTTCTTATAGCCTTCTCCAGCTTTGTGTGAGCGTCAACAATTTTCTGTTTCAGATTTCTAGACAACTGCTTAGAAGAACCCATGGTGCTGATTGTTGGGGCAAGGTCAGATGAGTCTGGGCATTTAAAACCTTTGAGATTGACATCACCTGGTCTTCCCAGATGATGATTGAGAACAATGCATGACACTGGCAGGTCTCAGCTTTGCAAAGGGGGCAGTACATGCAATAAATTCTGCAGGGTGCCCAAACTTTTGCAGACACCATTTTTTTGTTTTCTGTTATTTTGAAAGTGTAAATGATGGAAATAAAATCTAACTTTTGTTGACATATTATAAGAATGTCTAATCTGTAATTCGATGCCTTTTTGAGATTTTTCCATCTTTCCTTGGCTTCTTTATGCACATTAATACAAATTTTTACCTGGGGTGCCCAAACTTTTGATCCCCACTGTACATCTTATCCCCTATCCTTTGGATAGGGGATAAGATGTATAAAGCCGGAATACTCCTTTAATTTTCACAGTCTTGGAAATCATACAATATGGAATATCCAATGTTATAATAGTCTTAAATGTACATAAACTTGATTGTGATTATTATTCTCACAAATGCAATGGGAACTGATTAGAACCATTTCTCTTGGCAAGACTGCAGATGCCAGATTACAGGAGATGATGAATTGGCACATTAAGTTGTCATGCCAGCATTATGTAATACAGATGTGGTATTAATGTATTTTGTTTTTATTTTTGTGTTTGATACCACCTTATTATGCTCATTTTTTTTTGCAATTTCTTGTTGATTAGATTCATAATTGTTTTGCACATTAATGTTGAGACTAATTAGTAAGTGAGAATAAAAAAATGATTTTCATGAGGTTATGTGATACAGATGGAATACTATACATCCTTCTGGTCATTAACATGTTACATGACTCTGGAAATGCATTCAGTGATCAGTATTTTGTAAGGAGAACACTGATAGGATCAAAGGAGAGCTAAACCAAAGAGGTCAAAATATAATTTTTGGTGTAATTTCCAGTAAACACTAGTCTCCTATAATGATGGTGGCTGGTCACAAGACAGCAGAACTGGTCTTCACATACAGCAATCACCTTTTCTGGGGCTTTAGGGACAAAAGTCACCTGAGCCCGTTAACGTTGTTGACTAAAATGTTAAGTGGCCACCCAAGAAGGGACATGCATGTTGGATTTCAATTGCCAGATGCTATTGTGGGACAAAAAAGCCATCATTAGAACTGTAAGGCTGCAGGTGAATGTTCATGTGTATGGGGAAGTCAGAAATGTTGTATGGTCTAAGTATGTAGATCATTTCCCCCATTAGGTGAATGCCCCCAGTATGTAGGTATTTTTAAAATCCTCCAGTAGGTATGTAATCCTTTCCCATTTGGTAGATACCCCCAATAGGTAGATGCCCCCCTTAGGCAGGTCATCCTAATTAGTTAGATACCCCCATTAGACAGGCTCCCATTAGGTAGAGTACAACTTTGTACTACATGCACTTTACTGCTCTTTACCCGTGCCAGGATAGCTCTTTATGACACCAGCTGAGGGCGGCTCCATTTTTCTCCCCTGAGACACTGTATATACTGTTTATGAACCAGAAGAAGCTCATGCAATTTACAGCCTTCAGCAACCTTTTCTCACTTTTACATGCAAGGACTTGTTTTAGCTGTATTAGTTATCCTCACTTTTTCCTATTTTGTGTGCTTCAGAACCAATTGCTAGTTTTCATATAGATATGGTCTCAAGATACAATATAATCAAGATAAAATGGTCATCCTGGAACTAATTAACATTGTAACTTGAGGGACTGTATTGTACACAGCATACTCTATAATCCGCATCATACTGCAAAAGACAGGGATCCCTAAAAAGGAGCTAACCAATCATGAACTTCAACCCCAAATGAGCCCAGTGCTAAGTGGCCATGATCAGCTGATCCAGAGTAATAGATCAGCTGTGAAACCGCTGCATTGCAGTTTTCCCAAACTAATAAACATGAGAAAATAATATCAGGAGGATTCCCTCACTTTATAACACTGTCTGGGGTGTCAGCCATGTCATAGTGGTCTTTGATATTGTCACATTGTCATATTCACTAATTATTGGTGGAAGATGACGTTTACATGTACCTCTTTGTATTTGTGTCTACTACTATATACTAGTGGGAAGAGTAGATCCTACACCAGTTATTACAGGCAGCAACATGTAACACTGGTTTTATTTAATAGCTCCTAATGAATTTATCTGATAGACTCCTCATTTCTTACAATGGATGGTAATCAGATATATTGATCAATGGCTCTAAGGAGTAGGAGCCTGTCTATGTCTTGTATTGGATTGTAGCCTACACCTGACTGCTACCAAGGGATGAAACTAAACTATTCTATGGCATCTGGTGTGAAACGGGCTGGAGAGCAGAGGAGACAGGTGGCCGTTTTACAATGAACTCCCTCCACAATAGACACCCTGTACGATAGACTCGGGATGAAGACAGCATGAATAGTGGTGGGCGACCTCATTACTGTGACACACGGTCTATATTGATGTATGCAGACTGCGTCGGGCGTGCTTCTCGGTAGACTTCCCATGTGTGATTATTGTATAGACCCCACTCTTAGCTATAGAGAGGGGTTTTTTTTTATCAATCTATACTTGGGAAATGACTACGGTTTTTACCATCTCAGCATGGATGTTTTGTTTTTAAAGATTTGATTATTCACTAAAGAGGTGGATTGAGAAATGTGCATTAACCAGTGCAGAGATAAATAAAATAATAACAATTATAAAACATAAGAATGTAATATTAATAATAATAAGAACAAAATAATAATAATAATAATATGTATTCAGTAGGAATTGTGTATGGTAAAAGAAGATATCTAAACCATAAAGTTACTAGCTTCCTATGGACACCTAGGTATAAAAAAAAAATTCTTTTTTTTTTTTGCCCTGGCGGTAACCTGTCATCTTAAAAGGTTAACCCAGTTCAGAAAATAAAAAAAATGATATTTGTATAGTAAAAAGTTATAACATTTTCCAGTATACTTTTTGTAACAATTCCTCATCGTTTGCAAGATCTGTGCTTACTGTCTTTCATTATGAAGCTTCATTGTGTACTTTTACAGGTTGAAATATTAATACAAAGGGGTAGGATTGGTTGCAGTTATCTAAGGAGTCCATCACATGACCAAGACAGATTTGTATCCACTGAAAGTAAACAATAAAGTGTCCGACTGAGTTACAGCAAACCAAGATATTGACTTTTTTACAGACAGTATAGAATTTTTTTTTCTTGTTATAGAAAAATAATATTATTCTACTTATGGAGTACCGATACACTGAGAGGAATTTATTGATAGTGTCGGTGTATTCTCCTTCTTATCGTTGTAGTGCACATTCCCCAGTTATGGTGAATGCATTTTACTCTGGCGCAGTGCGACATAATAATAAAACCACATTATACACTAAACTTACAACAGGGACTAGGCTTGTGAGGGAAGATGGAGAACTGTCTCTATTGTAGTAAAGAGCCTAGGAACAGAAGCAATTTTTATTCTAAATAAAAGTCTTTTGTAACAAAAATCACTTAAAAAAAAAAGAACATGTTAAAAAGATAAAATGAAAATGTTAGCATGTTCACACCAGAGAAAGCAACATGTTCGAATAGTAGCTTAAGAGAAAAAAAACATTACCACAAATAAAAAGAAAGGTATAGACATATAAAAAATCAAGACAAAACAGGAATAAACAAAAAAAGCTTAAAAAAAAATCAATTACATTTTTTTTTAAATGCCTATATACACTCCTGTAGGGAATATCTCCCCTACAAAATCCGACCTGCTTAGACTAACTTTGTTTTTTTTTTTTTGCGGATTGTAAAAACCATTTAGGCGAAGTTTTCACACAAGTTTTTTTCTGGCATTTTTTGGAAAATTTCCAGTCCAGTTTTTGAGCCAAAGCCAGAAGTGTATTTAAAAGGAATTGGAAATATAAACGTATACTTCCCCTTCCTTATGAATCCACTTCTGACAATTGGCTTAAAAACTGCAGTGGCAATTTTCCAAATGGTGCCAAAAAAAAAACCTGTGTGAAAACCTAGCCTTAAATGAACACTTAAGTGTAGGGTTATATAATGAATCTGTTATTATAAATCTGTCAACATGCCCCCTTTTGAAGAAGCTGATTACAACATGTAGGTTTACTTGAGTTTCTATTTTAATTCTTATTTTATTTTATTTTTTTGAGAAAAAACTTTGGACAGTGCACCATACAATCTTGGGCACAGACCGAGAAAAAATTGTGAATCAGCATATTGTTTTCATATATATTTCTCTCTAAATCCATTGGGTAGTCTGCCTTTCATACACAGGATATATACAGGGATCCTAATGAACTTATTCCTTCTTTACAGACCACGAAGAAACAAGTGTAAGAACTGATTTTAGAACAATGCAAGTTTGCTGGATATTTCAATCATAACTTCAAATAAAGCAGAGCTGAGTTTATCACTTGTCATGTTGTTCCTTCAAATGTTGATGAATGAAGCCTGCAATGCCCCTTACTGCCCATAGTGGGCAGCAGTTCTCTGATTAATTCTTGAAACAGAGGGAGAAAAAGGATCTATTCTATTAGAACAGTATCATGTGTCCAAGACACTTTGTATCTCCCAGATATGACGGCCTTTGCACCTCAGTATGGTCCAATTTATCTCTAGGATGTTAGAGCGGGAGTCTTCAAGTTGTGTGTCCAGATACACTGGTTTGTGCAAGGGAAGAAGTCTCCAGTATGTGGCCAACTTATCCCTATGGGCTGGGATTCCAGGATCTTTTTCCCAGACCTGTCTGTTTGTAGTCACCTGTCTGGCCTTCGTCAATAGCCCTGGCATCATGGAGGTTGTAGGGAAGATATAAGCATCCCGGAGGTGACATTTAATAGAGATGGCACCCACCGATAAAGGCTTTGTCCTGCTTCAATAGGGAAGAGAACATCTTTAGTTTAGCGTTTGATTGAGTAGTTATAAGAAGGGCAGATAAATGTAGTGTGACCTTACTCTCACCGCTTTTTCCTGTATGAAACTGAAGTAATTCCCTGTAAATGGATGTTAATTTTTTCAGGTTTATAGACATGGTCCAGAGGTGAGAGGTGGGATCCCTGTGATGGCAGGGATATATTTGTTCTATCAACAGTCAAGGTCTTGTACAAGACCCCCTGGGGCACAACAAATGAAAGTAAACAAAATAAAACAAAAACCCAAACAAAGTCAAGAATGTTGAACAATCAATACACCCTCTTTTTCCATTTACTATATGAAAAAATAAATACAAACATATATATATATATATATATATATATATATATATATATATATACATACATATACAGAGAAGAAAAAAACAAATAGTAAAACATATCAAAAGCTACATAAATTGAGTAATCATTCTGCCCTTTAGAATAACTGTTATAAGTCATTTTTACAACAAAGTGAACCCCATAAAAACGAAACAGAAGTAACTTCTATAATTTATTTCTATGAGACACTCATTGTCAGAGTGCACATTTCCCCGCAGTGCTGCTTTAAAGGGGTGATGAAACCTATTTTTAAATGTGTAATAAATTAACATATATAAGTGGATAAAGTTATTTTATTACCTTTCTGTGGTCTTTCATGGTTTTTCTTTTCTGCTTTTGATACAAACTGTCTGCATCGGTGTCTTAATTAGCTCAACTTTCTGTCTAGTGTTACACCTGTAACAGATTTCCTGTTCCTGTGTACAATCTAATTCAGCAGACTGTATCTATCTCTATCCCTTCCACTACACTTTCTTGACTATAATGCTTCCCATATAGTTGGCTAAATTCCTGGCTAGAGTGTACACTGGAACAGGAAATCTGTTACAGGATGTACACTTGACAGGTAAATGGGCTAATGAAGATAAAGAGCAGACAGTTTGCATCAGAAGCCGAGATAAAGCATGCAAGACCAGAGTAAAGTAGTAAAATAATGTATTTATCAATATATGTTCATTTTCTAGACAGTTGAAAATAGGTTTCATCATCAGAAAACCCCTTTAAGTTCTCTGATGTGGAAAGTCAGGAATGTAACTATAGGGGATGCAGATGTTTTACCCCCCACCAAATTTTAATTAAAAATGCCAAACATTTATTCTAAATTGGCTCAAGGACTTTCAGTACGCTCTCAGTCCACAAAATACTATTTGGCTCAGACCTATGAACAAAAATTACTTGAACAAATATCATAATGTATCGATGGGTGACACAAGGAAGAGTAGTGTCAACAATGAATGACTTTGCCCATCAGTTCTTTACTCCTCTTGTGTGCTGTGATCTTCTTCATTATGTTGAGATTTCAGGATTGCTGTATGATGAATCTTCTCGGCACACTGCCATGTCCGCACTTTCACTGCCAGAACACCATGTGTGAACATCAAATGTGATTCCTTTGAGTTTCAGTCAAGAACACCAAACAGCTATCGATGCTGACATGATCTGTCTATGCCGAGGATTATGTGCCACAGCTAATTCACTCCCGGGCTGACAGAGAACACTAAGATTATCTGCTGGATGCTGGAGCCTGATGGACAATTACAGCAGAGAAAACGCATACTGTACAATCATCTACATGACATTCTTATGTCACTGTAGTAGAAGTATTATGTTATCACGGTGATCAGATTACCTACAATATCTGATTTATCGTTTAGATTTTCTTTTTCATAAAATAAAAATTTTAAAGACAACGAGATTTTTAACTAAATTTGAAAAATGTACCGTTTCAGATTTATTTAGAATACACGATTTTGGCCATTTTGGCTGACCATCATTTGTACATTTTGGATTATCAAAAAAAACGAATACATTTTTCTCAAACTCGCTAATTCCATAATAGTAGTTTTACTGCTCCCTGTAATGTCAGTTGCACATTGTATGGAGGTCACTTGTCAGAAACTTACTTGGCCTTGGCCCTGTGCTGGGTCCAGTCCCAGCAGGGTGTTGCAGGGAGCGTCCCTGTTTGGCGCCGGGTGGGAGTGCTAGATTAGTCAGCTCCAGCACCGGCGCTTACACCCCCTGAGAGCAGGAGATTTGATAGGACAGCTGTATTGCTCCAGCGCCCATGATTGATCCTCTTGCAAGCTTTCACCAGCGTTCTGTGTTCTACTCAGCTTTTACTGGATCATGACTGTTTGTCTGTTTCCTGACTTTGACTCTGCTTTCTGATTTGGACCTGACAACATCCTAGTTTAAAAAAACGAAAAAATCTAATCCCTGGAAGATCCCAGGGCAGTACAAATTTAATAACCAATCCTTAAATTGGCACTGTTAGATACAAATTATATAACCAATCCTTAAATGGGCATTGTCAAATCCAAAAACTTTTAATATGTTGTTACTGATGAAAATTAAAGACCTTTTGTAATAGGGTTGTTAAATTTCTTTGAATTTTTAATAAGGAAAATGGCTCGTGCAAAATCCCACCACTATGGGTCCTCATACCTACTGGGACACTAACCAGTCTAGCAGCATCAGGCTCATGGACAAGGCTACATGAGCAGACCCACCAATCACCTCCCACCACCACAAGGGAAGGACACCCCCCCTTCCCCTGAGAGGATTTCTAAAAATGTGAGATAATGAAAAGAGGTATTTTATTATTATTATTACTATTATTATTAATAATAATACATATAGGTGATAGAGGCATAAAAATGTGATGTACATGGTCAGAATTAGGTAGTGAGTAACATATTTAATTTTTAATTTTTTTGTGGGATCTGACAGGTACGCTTTCCCCCTATGGGGAAAACCCTTTACTAAGACCCCCTAGAAAATTATTTTCATTTACTTCTTGGAGCTACTTATGAACCTATAATGACTTTAAAAACACAGTGGGGCCCTAGCTGTGGCTAGTCTGGGTGTGCGGCTCTCCCCGGCACTACCAAATGATGCTATATTTCAGTGAATTTTTATTTTGATTGTTTAGTACTCTACTACTAAATAATCAAAATAACATTCCACTACAATATAGCATTATTTGGTAGTGCCGGGGAGAGCAGGACACCCAGACTTGCCAACCCTTTAGGGTTGGTTACATAATCATTCTGGTGTGACCCACTGCCTGTTATCGTTTTGGTTTGGTCTGGTTTTGTTTGGTCTGGTTATGACCCCTTGGTTTGTTTTCTGCTATTTCCATTTGCGCACTGATATTGCCTATTACAAGCTTGTTTGGTTTTGACCCAGTTTATCTGACTTTTCTTTCACGTAGTCCAGCATAGGAACCATTTCCCAGTTGGCGGCTGCCATTTAGGGTGGATCTGTGGATCTTTCAAGCAGGTATGGACAGTTGCGGGGTTTAGTTACTTGATGTGACATCACTTTAATCACTTCCTGAATTATGTCCACTTTAATCCATCCTTGACAAATTACAAATGTTAGTATTTTATAAGTACTACATTCACTTTCTACCATTACATAGTAACTGTCTGAAAACATTGCCCAAAATATGAAGCCTAAGTTCAGATAAAACCAAACATTCCGCAGCTTGTTAATTGCCCTCAGTTACTGACGTTCTGCGCACACTGACCTCAGAGCTGTAACATCTCCAGCCCATTTGTTATTTGCGTACAAAATGTTTTTTTGTGTGTTGATCTCTTCAGGACACTAATTGATGCTTCCAATTCAGTTCCAAGAAAAGAACACATAGTTTTGTTCCAAATGTCCAGTATCCATGGAAAAGTTCTTTGTTAATAACTGATGTATTTTACAAGTAAAACACTATGAGTAAAATATTTAATGGACTGCGTGGCTACTAAGCAATGTGCCCAGACTGAGAATAAAAGGCTGTGGAGCCTATTCCTACATTTTATATTTAAAAAGGCAAAAATTTACTTCCTAAGAGTCTCGCTTGGGTTTTGGAAGAAGAGTGATATAGTGTAGTCCAAGCATAGATTGGGGCAATGTGACTCCAGAAGGAGCTGCTACTTTAAGGCTATGTTCACACATTCATATTATGCCGGCGCCCAGACTCTGTGTGGACATTCCGGAGAGTGCGGCCACCGGCATAATATGCCGAGCCTAGGACCGCACGGGAAAGCGCCATCTCATAGACTGCTATGCATTCAGTGTGGTGTCTGCAGAAAAAATGAACACGTTTATTCTGTCTGCAGACCCAGAAAATAGAAATTCCGTGCCAGATGTATGGAAATTCTGGATGTGTGCACAGTGCAGCAGAATCCCGTTGAAATCAATGGGAATCTGCTGCTCTGGAATTTCACCTGTAAATTCCGGACATGTGAACATGGCCTAAAATTCTAAGATTGTGGAATGTTGCCTTTATTGCTCATTGCTCTAGAAGTGACCTCCCTACTTTATCATCGGTCAAGGAAGAGATGGATCAGACATGTTGGATTTCAACTGCTCAATCCTTTTATTCTTGGAGAGAAGTCTGGCAGCAGCTTATGACTTCTTAGCCAAGCCAAACGTTCATGTGTATGGAAGGATTGGGACAGATGGCTATTGGCCAAACAAATGTATAAAGCCACCTTTTTTTTTAACCGTAACCTAATGTATATGGATGGATTTAGAGTATGTTCACACATCACAGATCTGCAACAAAAATTTCTGTTATTCAAAAATTCACTTCATACATGTGAATTTATATGTTACTTATATGTCCACTTAAAATATAGGATAGTTAATTTAACCCTTAACTACCCCCATTTGTGAGGTTGGGATAGGAGGTGGGGATAGGAGGTTGAGATAGGAGGACGGGATAGGAAGTCGGAATAGGAGGTCGGGTTGGGAGGTCGAGATAGGAGGACGGGATATGAGGATGGGATATGAGGAAGGGATAGGAGGTCAGGATAGGAGATTGGGATAGGAGGTCGGGATAGGAGGATGGGATAGGAGGTTGGGATAGGAGGTCAGGATAGGAGTTCGAGATAGGAGGTCGACATAGGAGGAGGACGGGATGGTCGGGATGTGAGGTCGACATAGGAGGTCGAGATAGGAGGACGGGATAGGAGGTCGGGATAGGAGGTTGGGGATAGGAGGTCGAGATAGGAGGTCGGGATAGGAGGTAGAGATAGGAGGATGGGATAGGAAGTCGGGATAGGAGGTAAAGATAGGAGGACGGGATAGGAGGTCTGGATAGAAGGTCGGGATAGGAGATGGGGATAGGAGGTTGGTATAGGAGGTCGGGATAGGTCGAGATAGGAGATCAAGATAGGAGGACAGGATATGGAGGTCGGGATAGGTGGAGATAGGAGGTCGGGATAGGAGGTCGGAATAGGAGGTCTGGATAGGAGGTCGGGTTAGGAGGTCGGGATAGGAGGACGAGATAGGAGGACGGGATAGGAGTATATAAGCAGCGTTCCCCTGCGCGCAGACTCGGTAAAAGTCCTCAAAGGATGTCGATCTTCAATTCCATGAAACAGCAGATGTAATGTTTCGGGTTGTTTGGATGCCCGTAGACTTTACCCAGAGCGGACCCCTTACTAATGGAGCGTAAAAAGTAAATCTATGTTACCCCAAATTTAACGTGAGCGAAGCCGCGGGCAAAAGCTAGTTCACAATATTTTTGAAACATTATGTTTATACCAGAATGCATAAAAACAATGCTAAGTTTGTGTTCTGTCAGGACAATGCAATTCAATTTGAACAAGAAAATGAAGGAGATTCCCTTTGAGATTTAAAATAAATATTATTTATTGTATGTAGATGAATTTTTTAAATGTATATTTGTTTCTTGTAACTAGATTTTTAAAATGTTTATTTATTTCATGTAAATAGATTTTTTCTTATAATAAGTTAGAGGAAGCGTCCATGTGTCCGCCTATTATACAAGGCACGGCTGCCCTGAGCTGACATCACCCGGTGGGTACGGTGCAGCGCTGTGAGTGTAGCAAAGGACTCAGCTCTCAGGAGTATTCACTGTTTTTATTGTGAATGCTGCGGCAAGCACCACTTTTGTGAAGATTTTGAAAAGCCCCATTAACACCCCAGATTAATCTGCAGGATCAGTGAGAGCAGCAAATGAAGGAGAATGCTCCGGAGTCATGTTTACATGATTAAATGCTTACCCCCCTCCTTCTAGCCAAAGTCTGGCCCTGTTTTTGGCCCTTTGTTATTCTTATTGCTTGGATAAAGAGTGCAGTGACCATGGTAAATCCCAATGTTCATGGCGTGGGAGCTGATCGCTATTTCTTTGGAATAATGATGTGCCGTATCCTATATACTGATTAAATATGTCACTCCGAGCCCATTAGCTGAGAATTAAAGCCACGTTACAACCTCCAAAAAGAAAAGGTGGATACAAAATATATTAAAATGCTTATTATTCTGGCAGAGGGTGGGAAGAAAAGATGAGCTGAAGCCGGTGATAATCTTTTATTTAAATAATTGTATAATTTCAAGGTAATCCATACACACAATATGTAATATAGATTGGTTTTCTTATACTCACCGGTGACCAATAATATATAAATGTGTATTGCACAATATTGTGTAATACATGTACTGAACAAATATTAACTGACCATACATTTCAGATAGCTATTGGTGAATGCTATTTCAGCCCACAGCCTACTTTCTCTTCCAATCCACACATATACATGCATGCTTGGCTCAGAGGAGCGTGCACGTATTTTGAATAGGGAAAGAGAAGCAGGCCACTTCCAGACACCTCTAAAAGCAGTTTTTCTCTTGGAAAACAACATGATCGTGCATTTGAATTCCAACATGCCCGAGATCTGCCACCAGGGGAAGGGGAGAGTCAGGAGGTCCCTATAGACATTAAATGGTGGACAGATTAGACCAATTATTGTTAGATTTGGCCAACATTTAGGTGTGTATGGCCAGTTTAATGCTTCCATTTCTTAGTATGGTATTTTCAAACCAGGGGTGCCTCCAGCTGTTGAAAAACTACATCTCCCAGCATGCCCAGACATCCTTCAGGTGTCTGGGCATGCTAGGAGTTGTAGTTTTGCAACACCTGGTTGGGAGGCACTGGCTTAGTAGGTAATATATACCTGATGTGATTAGTATAGAGAAGTGTTCTACCAACCGGTTGTTCCCCAGCTGGTACAAAACTAAAACTCCCAGTGGGCACATGGCAGGAAATATTGGGAGTTGTAGTTTTGTAAGATATTGGGGAACATTAGTGTCATGTTGTCATTAGATAAATCTCATACAACACAAACAATTCATCTGTATACTTTGTTCTTTGATCGCGATAGTTATACATAGCATATAGCCTGTTTAACATGTAATTTGCCATATTGGATTTATTTAGGTCTATGGTTTATACAGATGAAAGCAGATGACTGGAGACCATAAAAACTTCCACTGATCTGTTATGCTGGGTTTAGAAATGTCCGGTATCGGTGAACTTGATGCAACTGATGCCACAACTGATGACAACGTTCATCAGTTGTGTAGCATCTGGCGTCTATTGCTTCTGAACGCCAGACAGGGGAACACAGCAAGCTGGTGTGTTTCCAACCATTCGGTGTCAAAACTGAGACGTTGGGTTATTGTGAACTGTCCCATTAAAATAAATAAATTCTAGCATCAGTTTCTCTCCGTGCACGCATGAACCCAGCCTTACTCGCTGCTCTGCCTCTGTGTGTAGTTGGATGTTTCAAGAGACAAAACCGATGATAGAAAAATCATATTATAGTGTGATAACTAATGAGAAATCTCACAATTCTTGTTCCTTCTGCTGCTTGACCTTTGCTTGAGTTATATGTAGAAATTCTAAATTTGGTTATCACCAGGGGCGGTGCTAGGTCTCCAAAAGATGAGGGGCTAGAGCCCATAGCACAAGCCCCTCCCTTACTACACCCGCGGCCCACACCCTCATTCACGCCCAATTACACACATCCTCCTTCAATATATTCACTAATCCCAGCAAATAACTGTACAGTGTGGCTTCAGCAATCACACTTCTATTACCATCTTACTATTACTGACCAAATTCTGTATACTGAGAGCAATATTACCAATATTAACAGTATACAAGGGAGAATATTATCACCATACATATTACCATCATACTGTTACTGACCAAATCCTGTTTACTGAGACCAATACTACCAACGATACCAGTAAACAATGAGGTATATTATCACCATACATATAACCTTTATACTATTACTGACCAAATCCTGTATACTGAGACCAATGTTACCAATAATACCAGTTTACAAGGAGGAATATTATCACCATACATATTACTGTCATACTGTTACTTACCAACTCCTGTATAATGACCAGTATTACCAATAATACCAGTATACAAGGAGGAATATTATCACTATACATATTACCTTCATACTGTTACTGACCAAAACTGACCAAAGCTGAGATCAATAATACTAATATTACCAGTACAAAAATCTAAATGAAATACATACACAGGTGCACACTGCTAGTTTTGTGGGTTACCAGTAAGGGACAAATTACCCTGCCACATCATGACCACCACCATTACTACTAAATACTGCTATATTGTTACTAAATAAAATCGTCTATACAAAAGACCAATATTCCCACATACATTCACCATATAGAGGTACATACCAGCTGTACACAGGATCTTTATAGCTTATAAGTGATTATATACAGGACCATATGGCGGTAGATACCAGATGTAAACACAATCTGTAGACCATACATTAAGGGACTCAAGCACTCACAGATTACATATTTTCTGATCAGCAATGTCCTCTTTCCTTTTCTCCTCCATCCGGATCAGACCGCCATGACGACTTCTTTCAGCCAAAACTTATCTTTTCTGCATCTGCAAGACAAACATGTTAGACTCCAGTGTCCTCCCCTCCTCTACACAATCTCTCTATCTATAGGCCCCCAAACTGTAATAATCCTCCCCTTGGTATTCAGTAAAATGGCAGCAAAGTTGCCTCTAGCTGTTGCAAACTTACAACTCCCAGCACGCCTAAACAGCCTCTGGCATGCTGCGAGTGGTAGTTTTGCACTCCGGTTGGCAAATGTAGGTAGGTATTTAGGTAGGCCTAGATTTAGGCAACATTTTATTTGATTAAAAAATAACATTATTAACAATCAAACATCATTACCGATACATCCGATATACTGTGACGCAGTGCAGGCTGGGAAGCAGCACACAATAAGTTAATAGAATTACCATACATAGTATGACTGTACAACATATATCCCTACACTATACATCATACCACATGCTACACTAACATTCCTGCACACACTATGAAACAAAGTCAAGGAATAAAGCATTACAGACAATGATAGTGCATAGCAGTTGAAAAAGAAAAAGGGGTTTGGGAGGGGAAATCACAGGCCCGAAGCTCGAAAAAAATTGTTCTTGTTAATAGTATTTTCTACAAGTGATGTGACTGAACATGGTTGCAAAACACTACTCTGTGGAGCTTTTTAAAGTCTTCCTAATAGTAAGGCGGGGATGTGAGTAGGATTGACCAACAACCACCATAACTTTACTTCTAGGGACGATAACAGTGCCTTGTGGAGGTACCATTAGGTCTCAAGTCTTGCAGGAACACATAGGAACAGGGTTCCTTCACTTTTTCCACATCAGGGACACCATGCCCATTAGAAGGAGTCCTGCAGGACCAGCCCTTGAGTGGAAATTTTGGGTGAGTTTCCACACTTTTTTTTTCCAGGACTTGACCCGAGTACCATGCTTTGACTTCAAGTGCCTACATGTTTATTATGCAGTCTCCTGGAGTCTGGACCATATACAGTGTCCATAATATTGAATGAAACTCTGAAGATGCTGGTCTAAGGTCATGAGGTACGTTTACTTGGGGCAACGACACTGCAGATTTTCCAAAGTGGATTCACACATGAAAAATCTGTAGTGTAGCAGCAAAGTTTATGGGATTTGTAGAAATGTTGTCTACATGATATAGTAGATATTTGCAAACTGGAGGGAAAATTGCAGATTTTAGATCAATAACATGTTGTGGATATGCATGCTGCTCTGCGGTAAAATCTAAAAAATTATAATTTTAAATAATTGATTTATTTTTACATTTACGTATTACAATCTAAAAATGAAGAACTAAACCTGCAACAAAATCCAAATCCTATTACTGCGTCATTGAAAATTAGTCGTAAATAATATTTACGTTTAAACTTAAAAATGTTTTTTTCCTTATGATATCATTATTGAGTTAAAGTCATTCTATTTCTTCACTCATGTAAATTGTGCACACACATACAGAATTGTTTCCACTATTCCAGATAGCACCCAAATGAATTGACCTTCCGTCACTCCTGGGGCTCATGCTGTCCCTCCTTTGGGAGATTGGGCAAGTGAGCTTTTCCAGACTGGTTTGTGCACCAGCATCCTTAATATCCCTTTCCTTTCAAAAGCAAATAGACCATACACTTATCTGAATGCTAATTTCCTAGTTAAGAACCCTTCCTCCCTGACAAGGGAATGAAAGAGTTTTAAATCGCAGATGTAGAGTATCAAATGCAATAATGCTCCTGCAATAGTGCACTGAAGCTTCAATTCATTAACCCTTGGGCTAAGTGGGCAGGTACATATTGGTGGGCACAGGCGGTGGATGGGAGAGATTTAAATGTGCATCTCATTTCCCCAGCACGGACTGTGCTGTATGGTTCAAAAGGGAGTCAGATTTGGTCCCTTTGCCTCATTTCCTTGTTGTTTAATCCTTCTAATTCCACCTGAGACCTCAATAAGACTCTAAAAGGAGCTGCTGATGTCTGGGATCTGCCAGTACTACCCATAGCAGTGCCTTTAACCCCAATTACCCACAAGAAGACTGCATTACATGGTGCATATACTAATCCTCACTTGTAACATATAATCTATTGTAGGTGCACAAAAGAACTAGATACATCTACTTTGTATGTCTTATAAGACAAATATTTATCTGAATTGTCTACAGGAGGCAAATATTCAGGGCTATGAGGGTTCTTGCTTTATCCAATGCATGCAATAAATCGACAGTTTATATTACAGTAGGATTTGCAGTACAGAGTGAATCTGGCCATGTACGTTAGATTTGTGTTGACTGAACTTGCAGTAAAAAGTGTTCCAAAACAATGGTACTGGTTAAAACTACAGATCACTGCACAAAAATGAGCCATCACACTGCTCAGTATATGGAAAAATAAAAGTTATAGTGGTCAGAAAAGAACAAATATAAGCACAGTGATTTCTAAATGTATATACCTAAAGTGATATCATCAATAACAACCACCTTATAGTGTACTAATCCTAAAGAAAGGGGGGTGCACAGATAATACATATGTCATTATGACATATTATAAGTGCTAGTGCACAATTCATACAAAAAAATAGTGCAAAAATACATATTATAATAGTAATTATCTAACTCCACACACATAAAATGTGATGCAGCTTATGCCCATTACAATAGAAAATAAAAATAGAATAAAAAAAAATTAAAGTGGTATTAACTTATATAATATCCCATGGAAGAATGCACTGTAGCTCTAATCACCATTCCTATACCAATCATAACCATACACATATTCTTATGAAGTATAAATTATTGTAGATATTGTGAAATGAAAGGTACTAGACAGTCTATACAATGTAACATATTATCATTAATGCATGGCACATAGGAGCAAAAAAAGATCCCTATCATGATTATCGGATTATAAATAATTATAATAATTACAAATAAAACCATTTCACAGAAAAGCAGAAAAAGAAAATCCTTCATTTAGTCCATCCGGGGCCATACATTTCATCCTATGTATCCAGAAGGCCTCATCCTTAAGCAGCAAATTATCAATATTGCCTTTTCTGGGCCCTATTTTTTAATTGGCATAATCCAATAAATTGCAAATCCTTAAGACTACCATCATGTAATAACTGGCGTGATACCGAAGTATCTGCCCCAGTTCGGATATTACTGAGATGTTGTGAAATCCGTCGTTTTAGTTGTTGTGTCTTCTTTTCTATATATATACTCTAGGACATGTACAAATGGCAATGTAAATGACATTTTTACTAGAACAATTAATAAATTGACAAATGTCAATTGGATTGACGAAAGGAACAGTGTCCACAGGGGAAACTTCCCACTGTTGTATTTGTAAGCCAAGTACCACTCCAAATGACTGTGGACTAACTGATCCTTTAAATTGTGTCTTCTCCAATAAGTGATGCTGGGTCTTTCACCAACTACTGCTGTCAAATCTTTATCTGATGCTATGAGGTACCAGTATCTACATAGGATGCCCATGATGTTATCAATGCATCCATCGAAGGTACCAATGCAACGGATACGTTGAAGTTGTGTATCTGACCGAAGTTGGCTACCTGACCGAGAGTTAGCCAATAATGCTCAGCTCTCATTAGTGCATGCCCTAGTATATGCCCTTTTAAAGTGTTTCTTAGGATATTGTCTATCTCTAAATCTCCTATAGAGAATATTACATTCTTCTTTAAATTTGGCCTCATCTGAGCAGTTGCGCCGTGCTCGCAAGTACTGCCCTGCAGGGATGCTACCCTTCAATGTCTGTGGGTGCCAAATCTTTCAATGAAGCAAGGCATTCGTTGAGGTCGGTTTCCTGTATATTTGTGTCTGAATTTGACCTGAGTTGTCAATATAAATGTTAAGATCCAAAAAATGTATGGCTTTCCCACCAAATTCGTATGTAAACAACATGCCCATATCGTTTAGATTTAGGAGTGCTAAAAACTCAACAAAGAGTGATTAATCTCCGTCCCACAGCAGTAGGACATCATTGATATAACAACCCCAAAAAATGATATGCTGGGGGAAAGAACTGAAAACATCACCAAAAACAATAGTGTCTTCCCACCACCCTAAACACTAATTTGCATAACTCTGTGCACAAGATGCCCCCATGGCAGTGCCCTGTGTTTGGTCATAAAAAGTGCTGTTAAATAAGAAATAATTTTGAGTCAAAAAAAATTTAAAGTAATTCCAAAACAAATTGGTTGTGTTCTGAAAAGAAAGTGCTCCTGGTGTGCAAAAAATTTGATACTGCAGTGATCCCAAGAGAGTGTTTGATATTGCTATATAAGCATTCAACATCAAGAGAAGCCAGCGATGTGTGATACCACATTGCTGGCTTCTCTTGATGTTGAATGCTTATGTATTATCTGTGCACCCCTCTTTCTTTAGGATTAGTACACTATAAGGTGGTTGTTATTGATTATATCACTTTAGGCACATAAATTTAGCTAATATTTTTATTTATAATTTATATTTAATTATTCCTATACTATGGTGGTGTATCTAATTACTAATCTATTCTTACCAGGGACTAATCACTCTGATTTTAAGATGTAGTCTTATAAAATGAATGACAGTATTGTAGCTCTATATTACCTAATATCATAGAATATTTCCACATACAATTCTGCCACCGTGATTACAAACCAAGTGCGGGCACAAACGCGAAGGATCAGCAGTAGCACTAGTAAATATCATTGACCTTTTCTAAGTGCGGCGCACATGCGCGAAGTATCACCAAGAAGAACTCTGTCGGCATAAGTATATAGACATGCGCGGGACTTGCTGAACTCTTGCACAACTGCGAGCACAAGTTCCTAAGTCCGCAGGATTTTGCACTGAATCCCGGTATGGTGTCGCAGTATGTGATGTCACAAACAGGCAGAGTTTTCCGACCTCCATTACGCAATTAGATTGGCCACATGGCAGTGGTAGGTACTGTCATTATATCCTGTTATTGGTGCATGAGTACTATACACTGTGATTGGACATGAGGTGGCGCACAGTAATGATGCAATACCTCCTAGTCCATAAATACCCCGAAAATAAGGCACATGGGGAAGTATGCTGGCCTCTATACCTCCTGATGACGGTGATTAATCACCGAAACATGTAGAGAGGGGCTTTTTGCCCACCCTTACATTGGGTCCATTATACTGAAGTTTTAAACAGTCATTTCTGTAATGGTTTTGATCTTATGTTGGACACATTAAAAGGTAAGTTTTTTGGGAGTGATACCCATAAGGGTTTTTGTACCCCAAGCTCTTTGTGAGCTTTCCGGGGAATTGTGAATTCTATATATAAAGTAAACCCTGCACTCTCAGGTTTGGGGGTTCTTGTGTTATATCAGTATTATAATTGGCACATGGGGCCTGTTGCTAATTTTCTATCGAGGCCCAGAAGCTACAAGCTGCTCATATGGGTTTGTAAATATAAAAGAGTTATGGCTCTTAGAAGGCACAGAGGAAAAAAAAGAAAAAAATACAAATTGTCTGTGTCCTCAAAGTCATAATGGGCTACGTCTTTGAGGGGATATGGCATGGGAAAACTAAGCATTTCTAGACAACAAGATGAACAGCATCTGTATCAGACTGAGGTTACCTGGGTCCATCTCAATACAGAAGAAGTAGACCCTAGTGATTTACTTCAAAGTCAGATCCAAGGGATCCCTTCATACTCTGGTGGGTCAGTCAATGTCGAAATAACACATAGGGAACAGAAAATGTCAAGTTCACTGTGATTGCCTTACAGATCTGTTAATGGACTCAACATTTCTTTATGTAAGGGGGGGGGGGGGAGATGCCTAATCATAATCTTCTTCTACCTAAATGTAAACAGTCCCTATAATATAAAAAAAAAACATCCATATTAGACCAGGTTCAATGTGTGTCGAAGCGCCGTTCCAATTGTGACACGGACAACGGATCAACTACAATGGATCGGAATGACTTTCGTGGGGTCCGTCTGGTGTCTATTATTAGCAGGTTTTGATCAGAGAAAAAAAATTACAGCTTGCAGTATTTGTTCCTCCGCTCTTGTCCCACTATTTTAATGGATTCTGCGGACGCAGATGTGAACCTAGCCTTACATGACTTTCTTACTGAATCTGTGAGTGATCATTTGTTGAGATAATTAGTAACTACTACTATTCTTATAGACATTGAAGTCCTTCTTGTTGTTATTACTACTATATGTGTATTGTATCTAGATCAGGCTATTAGCTGTAGGCGTCAGCCGGGCTGTGAGATGGGGCAGTGCTGCAATGTGTTGGGGGTCTCTCCAGGGTTAATTGTGTGCTTTGTTGACACATTCTGTCCCCAGGGGCCACTGCTTGTGCGTCTCTAATCCTCAGAGAGCCGCCTTTTAATTGCTGAGGTCTCTCATCAGTTGTCATATGGAGCTGTTTAAACAGAGATTATGCCGGACACTTCAGCCTAATCCACTCTGTTAAAAGAATAGGCATCTTTGTGTGCCGCTCCAGGAAGCAGGGATTACATGATTGTCCTATTTTCCCAGTCATTTTATACAATCGGATTAGTAGATCCACTTTCTTGGCAAGGGAACACGTTTGATGTTATTTTACAGCAGTTTCCACTCCTGTCTATGACTGCTGGGAACAGAGAAGAGGAGAGCACGTCTCTAGTGGTGCAGCTTGCCTATTTAACACACACTTTACTGTTCCCAAATGGGGGGACTTGTAGGAACCCCAGATGTACAAACACTCTCCAATTACTAGGCCAGGCGCCGTACATGTAAACCACACCTGGTTAGATATTGACTGCTGACATATCACATGTCAGTACTAATAGTATCTGACTTTTTTATTATGCAAAGAAAACTATTCTGGTAAATTAAAGGCTTCTTAAAGGGACCCCAGACAAGGTTAGATACTGTGAGTAAAATATAGAAACTTGAAGGATGTTTAGATACAAATTATAGGGGATGACTATGACTAATAGCACTTCTTCCTTTTTTCCTTCTCTCTCCCGCTTCCTTTCTTCCTTAATTCACTCTTTCCTTCTTCCTCTCTCCTTGCTTCCTTTATTATTTCCTTCCCTCTCTAACCCTTTCCTTCTCTCCTTTGCTTCACTCCCTAACCCCTAATTTTTCTCCATACCTCCTTTCTTTCTTCCCTTCCTCCCTCTTCCTTCTTTCTTACTGTCCCCGCCTTTCTTCTTTCCTTTTCTCCCTCCCTCCATTCCTTCTGCTTCCTTCTTTCCCTCCATTTCATGATTCTTTCTTCTTCTGTTCTCCATTCCTCCCTTTCCTCCCTAACCCCTTTCTTTTTTCCTCCTGCCCTACTTCTCTTTCCTTTCTTCCTCCCTTATCTACCTAGCCCCTTGTATTTTCCCTCTTCTCTTCCACTCTCGTCTATCATTTTCTTTCTTTCTTTCGTTCTTCCTTTATTTCTTTCTTTCTTTCGTTCTTTCTTTCTTTTTTATAATCTTTTTACTCTCTTTTTCTCTCCCTTTTTTGCTCTCATCTTTTTTCCGTACCTGACTTTGTTTCCTTTCTTTCTCTGTTGTCATCTCCTTTTCCTGGACTTTATATCTTTGTTGCTCTCTCCTGTTGTTTATGTCTGTATCTGGTGAGTAACCAGCACTTGGCATCCTTGTGCTGCAGTGTGTATACCACTAAACGTATTGCTACACCTCATTTCTCTCCCTGCGATTTACCATCTGTGAGCCGCTCTTTAACCTAATAAAAGTCATTCAGCTTTTGACTAACAAGAAAGGGAAACAGTGTTCATTGTGGAGCTTTAGGAGAATGGCCTGACTAATCTCTGGGATGAGAATGGAGTGATTTATAGGCGGATTACACCACAGGCTATGATGAGGGGGCTGGTAGTAAGTGCATTAGGTGTCTAAGTGTGGCAGTAGAGTAAATAGGCGTTTTATTTATCGCAGTGCCAGGGGCCTCTTAGCGGAAGAGCGCTTCTCCAAATTGAAATATAGCAGAGTTTACACTCCTGATTAGGGTTCCCAGCACAGAGCCCAAGGCACAAACAGAAAAGCACGGCCACCTAATTGTTACTGGATTAATGGGCCCCAGCAGCAACAAATAACCCAGTGACACAGCTAATGGTGCCACTGGACACTTCCAAGGGTTGCTTTATGTAGCCAATCTAATGGGCAAAGGATAAGATTCTCCACTAGGCCACCAACTGGAGGAACATGTGCATCTCATTTTCATATGATGCTAAGTATTTATCAGGGAAATATTGTTTTTCTTCAATTATTTATTCAGCCCTATACTCTGGAAACAGTACAAAGAAGAAATCTTTTTATCTTTATTTAATTATCTATCATCTATTTATCTTTATTTTATTATCAAATACATTTTGTTAATACCTATTAAACCTTTCATGTTTTCTTTTCATGAATACATTGACATATTATTAAAGCTAGATACTATGTGAGTTATCGAGATATGATAAGTTTTATATCTTAATGACCTTTCAGACATCAAAATTGCAAGCACTGTGTTGTCACTGTGCTAATGGGTGGAACCTAATCTCTATCACACATCTTCAGAAGCAGCAGGTACATGGAGGACATATAGTAGACATATAATAGATGAATAAAGCTCTGTGTAGATGAAAAAAAGTAGGATACAGGACCCGCAGGTTCTGTAACAGACACTCCAAAACAGGAGTTACAGGGGTTATCCAAGAATAGAAAAACAGCTACTTTCTTTCAAAAACCACTCCCCCTCTGTCTCCAGGTTGGGTGTGGTTCTGCAGCTCAGTTCCATTGAAGTGAATGGAACCAAGTTATTAAACCAAACCCAACCTGGAGACAGACATGGAGCTGTTTTTGAAAGAAATTAGCTCAGTTTTTCTACTCCTGGATAACCCCTTTAAGTATTTGAAACAAAAGGGGAGACAAAAGAACTATGTGTATTATAGTGTCACTGACACACACAGTTTTATTCGCCTCTATTACTAGAAGGGCCAACCTATAAAAACCATATATGATGGACAAGACAGAAATACCAGTCTCATGTATCATTGAATTTTCAAAGTGCAGATAAAAGCTAAACTAAGATCAGTTGCTATGGGTGTCTGACAGCCTCTCATCTTCCCTGCTGAGCTGAATGGGCATATTATTTAGGGAATAGGGGTTACTGAATACTGTTAGCTGTTACTGAATGACTTTTGGCCAACAGCTAGTTAAAGGGGTTATCCTGGAAAAAACTTTTTTATTATATATCAACTGGCTCCAGAAAGTTAAACAGATTTGTAAATTACTTCTATTAAACAATCTTAATCCTTTCAGTACTTATGCTGCTGAAGTATAGTTGCTTCTACTCTGGACACCTGTCTCGGGAACTGTCCAGAGTAGAAGCAAATCCCCATAGCAATCCTCTTCTACAGCGGAGAGCACTGTTGACAGACAGAAAAGAACTTCAGCAGCTGATAATTATTGGAAGGTTTAAGATTTTTTTAATAGAAGTAATTTACAAATTTGTTTTCTTTATGGAGCCAGTTGATATATAAAAAAAAAAAGTTTTTCCCTGGAATACCCCTTTAATGTCTGTAGCCACTATTAGAGATGTTAAGTTTGGACACATAAAGAATTAAATTCATCATTTTTTTTTGTCCTATTGAATTGTAAAAAATATGATTTAAGCTTCAAAATAAGCATACAATGAGATTGTGTTAGTTATAGACATTACAAATTAGACAAATCTCTTCTAAATATTTTAGTTTCATCACTATTCTGTTCTCTGAGCTGCCGTACACGATGGAAAATAGTCTGTGTATTTCCCAAGTTCTAAAGTTTTATTGAGCGTAGATGTTGGTGTTCCCATGTGTTACAGGGAGGGCAGGCTGTAGATCTAGCTTGGAGCTCAGTGGTGCAAAGTCATATGATTAACCTTGATGCTTGCAATTCTTGATGTGAAATATGGCATTTCTGATTGCCGACTTTAGCTGAGAAATCTCATAATTCCATTTTTTTCAGGTCCATTTGATTATCAATTGCACAACTCTCCCCTAAATTTAAGCCATACAAATATGATTTATTTCATTTTACACATTGTGCTTCCCATTTAATGCAGATCTCTAAGCCCGGTGGATGGGAGTTCTACTGAGGTGTTTCTTGGTGCAGATAAATTTTTTGCTTTTAGTGTCATTACATATGAATCATATTTTAAATTCTTTACGCTTTTTTTTTTTTTTAAAGAGAATTAAAAGTGAAGGTTCTACAGTTAAATATCTTTGAGAACAGATACTCCTCATATGTTAAAGGGATCAGTATCAGGTATTTGAATTAAAGACACACATGCAATTCAGAACAATTACTTTTTTATAATAAAGGAGAAGTCTTGTGGTAAAAAAACTTAAGTTGTAGATCGCGCTAGGGCCCCCCATGATCTCCTGTATGGAGCCCCGACTCTCCCCCAGAGCGGTGTGTCACAACCCCTGCATGAAGCGGGGGCCCCCACGCCTCCTCCTTGTATCTATGGGAGAGCCGTTCGACTATCTTTGGACTTTCCCATAGAACTATATACGGGGGCATGGCAGCCCTCGCATTGGGCGGGGGTCGTTACACGGGGCTCCATATGGGAGATCGCGGGGGGGGGCAGTGGTTGGACCCCCAACCATCTGCAGATAGGGGATAGGTTTTTTACCACAAGACTTCTCCTCTAGGGTATGTTCACACATACACAGATTTGATGCGCAGGATTTTCTGCTGCAGATTTCCATGTAAACTAAATGACTGAACACAGCTTCTAATCGGCAGTTACAAATCCTGTGCATCAAGTGTGCGCAGGATCCTGTACATGTGAATGTACCCTTAAGAGGTATTCCCATCTTACAAAGTGATGGCATATTGCATGGATTCGCCATTACTTTGTGATCAGTGGGGGTCCGACCTCAGGTCCGACCTTTATTTATGAAAATAAAGGAGACAACATGCTGGTGTTTTGCTGTGTCCCCCTTTAAGTTATTTCTTGGACATTTACTTGAATGGGGCTATGCTGCAGTTCTCTGCACAGTGCCTTGTATATGGCCATGCTGCAGCTCTCTGCATGTCTCTTGTATGTGGCCACACCACAGTTTTCTGCACAGTCTTTTGTATATGGTCACGCTGCAGTTCTCTGCACAGTCTCTTGAATGGGGCCACTCTGCAGTTCTTTGAACAGTCTTTTGAATTGGGCAGGTCAGCATGGAACCAGCTTTTTGTCCAATTCATTCTCTCTTTAAGTAAGAGTGCCAGATGTCAGACCCCTACTAATCATAGAGTGCCTTCATGAGATATAAATACCTCTTTATAGGGGGGCTGTCAGAAAGTCACTTACACATCTTCAATGCTTAGGAATGCTTGTATGCTATCATTTTGTTTGATTACTTATTGAGCATTGGTTGTGCTTGAGCCCATTTTGCTCTTCACTTGCCTAACCTATATAATCAGCACATGTTGATTCCTCCAGGACATACATTGTTTCACAGGTAGCATTTTTCCTTTGTATATAATATCTAATGCCCTGTATGGTAAGCAAATAGAATTAGGTAGGGGCATTCTTGGGATTTCCAACACTCTTCTGTAAATGGCATCAGAACCCGGGACCTGAAAACAATTTCATAACACAAAATGCCATATCAAGTTACTTTAAAATGGGTTCTGTTTGATGGAAATTAAAGAGATCCAAATGAATTTCTTTGTATAGCACAAACATATTCTAGAGCACTGTACATGTGTTGTCATTGATCCCTGTCCATGATGGGAATCACAATCTAAATTCTAAATTAACGTATCAGTATGTGTTGGAATATCTCCTCCCTGTGGTCAGTCAGACTCCAGTCGTGATGATTGGAAGACAGGTTTATTACAGGTGTATCGATACAAATGGGTCAGCTCCTAAAGCAACAAAGTCAGCAGGAGAGTCACACCTAGTGTAGGCTGGCACTGTCTTTTATAAGCATAAAAAGACGTTATTGGATTGGCTCAGGTTCACTGGTGGCTCATGATGTAACAAGGCTTTATTGCCAATCACAGTGTTTCAGTACAATCTACTTCTGATAAGAGTGCATAGCTCAAGCAAAGCTGTTTGGTTTTGATTCCTTCTATTGTATAAAAGTAAAAGATAAGGGTGCGCCCGATTAATGGGAGCCATCTTAGCTGTAATAAGCATATAATGAAACATAGTAAAACATAGATATCACACTCAAAAATATAATTTTCCCAAGAGTATGTATTTGGAGTGTGGGAGAAAACCCACACTAAAATGGGAAGATTTGTAATTAGCAAATTGGTCCACTATGGGCCGGTGCACTATATATATATATATATATATATATATATATATATACCTGATGTATGAGAGCGCCACCCCTGAAACGGACGTAAGGGTGGACGTCTCCCGGGTGCTTGAGGCTGTTATGTGGGTATTCCGTGTAGTGCTTGTTGTCTATAATGCCATTGTACTTGTAACTTTTGCACATGCATCTTTATTATATGGTAACACTTTGCTTGTAGCACTTTACCGGGCACTCCATGTATGCCTGTCTATGTAATTCTATACCATACTACTTGGGGCTGTAATATACAATATTGTTCATTACCTGCATAGCTTCTGGGGACGTCCATTTTTTCAGTTGCCCTCATCTCTGTTTTTAATGTATTTTTTTTATTTATTTCTGCCATGTACCAATAAAGGCTTTGTATTTTCATATAAATCTTTTTGTCTGCTGCAGTATTGCAATTTGTAGGTCCGTGTAACATAGGAAGAGATCTAGACAAACATGGGAGTTTCCCTTTGAACCCAGATGTAAACCCAGGACTGCAATGCTACAATGCTAACAAACAAGCCATTATGTTGATCAGTATATAAAAGTATTATTAGGTCCATAGTTTTAGTAAAAATTAGGTTACGTGATATTACAGATGAGAATTGTAGACACCTATATACATACAGTTTCATTGTAAATGCAGCCCAAGATGACAATGGCCTAAAACGAACAATCCAGTTGGCCTTCAGGTTATAGCCATGCACCAGTAAAAAATATTACAAACTCTATTTTCATAGCACAGTGAAAGCTCCATTGAAACTATATTTCCAATGGCTCATCCACCTGATTCACATCAGAATGATCCTTTACTAACGGGGTCCTATCCACCCGGTTAGTGACACTTGGAAGCTCTGTGTTTAGAGCATATACTTCATTCACACAATTTCTTGCCTCAATTACAACATCCTACCCTTTTCCAGTGCTTGGACATCTTATTTCATAAAAACAAATTCAATGAATTGGTTCCTGGCTTTTCCATTTTTATGTAAGATAAAATACAAGATTCATTATGCCTGGAAAATTGCCATTATGATGGAAAGCATAATCCCGTCAAGCAGGAGGAATATATCATTTCTGCAGATCCTGTTGCAATAAGGTATTTCCTCAGCGATGCTTCTACAATGTGGAACTGCTAGCCAAGGGCTGTTTTAAGTCCACAGCCTCATTAACAAGGTCAAAACCAATGTTATTTTACAATTAGAACTCATTTTGGCCTAAGAATGAAAAGAAACCATAGTAGAAGTAGCCTTAATATAATCATTTTCTTTTCACTGTTCTTTATGGGAAAATAATTTAGCCCGAAATTTAGTGGTCCCATCTGGGAGGTGATATCTTAAAAAAGGTGGTCTGAAGGACAGGTTTTACTGGACTTTAATAGGCTTATAGATTAATATAAATCTTAATATTCATAATCTTTACCATTTTCTTGCTCAAATCTCTTTCAAGTACGTATCTATTTATAATGTACGCTTAAAACATGGAAAGAATGGATGACACTGTCTATTAGACCTCTGGGATGTCCATGTGACCCAGCTTCAAAAATGTCACAAGTTCAATAGATGGTGAAACCATTAAAAATAAACTTTTTACATAGAAATTCTTTTTTTGGGGAAAACAGGTTTATTGTGGTCCAGAAAAAATTAGCCAATGAATGCATCAGTTTTTCCAAGTGATCATTTTTATATCTAGTATGAAATTTAGTTCAGTGGGTATCAGGAATATCATATCAGGATATGTTTGGCCATTTTCCTAGGTAGCATTTTTATAATTGTGACTTGAAGATTATTCTCTGGTAATTCAAGAATTTCTTATTTACATGTCTAAGGGTCCACAGAAATAATCATAAGCTTCTGTAAAAAATGTGGTCGCCCAAATAATGATATGGGTGGCTATAGCAGTATAGAAGGAATAGGTTCTGTAAATGGGCTACCTCTAGAATCCTGGTCATGTCTGCTCTTTATGAGCAAGATAATTGGAGTAAGTCCATAGGAAGTCATGTGCAAATCCTTTCAATACAGATCACACATGTTCTTCAATCCATTCTGATAAATAATCAATTCCTCCCCAGGCAGCATGGTCTCTTAGATCAGTGTTTAGAGACTAGAGTTGGGCAATCGTGAAGACAACCGATGTCCTTATGCCCTATTACGGCACATGGACATGATAGAGAAGAGTTCCCTACTCAGGATGCTCCTTTATGATTTTGAATGTGGTGGCACCCTATCAGAATTGTCCATTACATGCACCGAAAGGGAAATTTTGGTCCAAAACCGAAAATTTAGGCTGTGTTTGGCCAAAAAGCGAAAACCAAAAATGCATTGCTCTGCCCACTAAAATGTTCTCTTCTGACCCCTATAACTTTCTTATTTTTCCATGTATGGGGTTGTATAGGGGCCATTTTTTTGCCTGTGATCTGTATTTTTTATCAGTACCATTTTTATTTTGATGGGACTTTTTGATCACTTTTTTCTGCTACATTAAATTAACAAAAATCTGCAATTCTGGACATTGATATTTTTTTTACATTTACGCCATCGACCGTGTGGTTTCATTAACATTATATTTTAATAGTTCGGACATTTATGCATGCAACGTTACCAAATATGTTTATTTTTGTTAACTTTATTTTATTTGAAAAAAGGGGGGGGCAGGTGATTTAAACTTTTACTTTAATTTTCACATTTCTTGCCTTTTTATTTATTTTTTAAAATTTTTACAAGTATTTTTTGTCCCCATAGTTGATGCAAAACTACAACTCCTAGCATGCCCAGACAGCCAAGGGCTGTAGGGCATGCTGGGAGTTGTAGATTTGTAACATCTGGAGACACGCAGATGCTGTGCTTGCAGGCACTGATCAATGCTGTGCCATAGAAGCCTATAGTACAGCACTGATCAGTGTTATCGGTGCTCCATTACTACAGGCTGCTGAGGCTTCTGACATTATTTAAGCGCCGCATGAGACTGAGACCTGGGGGGGGGGGGCTGGGGATGGACTGCCGACTTACCTCCCACGGCACAGGGACACATGGGAAGAGGAGGCAGTGTAGCGCCGGTGTGCAGTTCTGCACCTCACACCAGAGAGAGTCTATGTTGAAAGCCACGCCCCTATTTTAGGCCACACCCACCGAATTCACGGCAGGAAATTCCATTAGACGAAAAGGCCGAAAGGCCGAAATTATGCCCCTTTCGGCCAATAATTTTTGCGGCCAAAATTTCGGTACATCTCTAGATTACAGTGGTCCAACCTCTGGGACCCCCGCAATCTTGGGAAAAGGGCCAGAATTTCCTAACTGAATGAAATGGTGAGTCAGCACTTTCCCCCTTGCTATTCAAGGCTATTCAAATACATTTATTAGGGCCTATAACACCCTTTTAAAACTAAATTTCTAACAAGGGGGATAAATGTGAGACACAGGGAATTAGGGATGCCAGGGTTCTTGGTGAAACCCCTTTAGTCCCTTAAGGATGCAGACAATTTTTGTTTGCTAACTTTTATTCCCTCACCTTCCAAGAATAATAACTTTTTTTTTTTTTTGCAAAACCAGTTGTAATATTTAATGGCATCCTTCATTTTATGTATTGAGAAACACAACACATTTTTGTGGGGTGTAATGGGAAAAACACACAACTGTGCCCTTCATTAATATGGGTTCATTTTTCACTGTGTTCACCATTCGGTAAAAATTACATGTGAACTAACTTTATTCTTCAATACCAAATTTATAACATACAAACAAAAAAAGACAGGTAGAGGTCAGCTGTTGTTAACAACTGGCATCCACATTGTATGTAGTGGGCCTCCTGATGTAAACAATAAAGGCTCACATTGTAATGTATGATTGGAACCCTAAACATCAGTGTTTCACTCCACCTACAGAAACTGATTGGGATTTGATGCCAAGCCAGAGATCTCTCCAAAAGGAAAGAGTACCCATCTGCAGACAGTGCTGTCTCAGTGTTTCATCCGTAGACATCTCAGACGTGGCTGCAGCGACTGCATGGGGCACTCAGAGGCGACTGCCGGCGGTTTCGCCCAACTGCGCTTCTTCCTTCCTCAATGAGATGAAGAAGCTCAGTTGCGCGAAACTGCCAGCAGTCGACTCTGAGGGCCCCATGCAGTCGCAGCAGCCGCCTCTGAGACGATTGGAGTGTGAAGCCGTCGGTTGACCGTGAGTACAGGAGTCTTTGTAGTGCGCAACACCTACTTTATTTATTTTCTATTTGGTCTACATTTCCTCCTAGCACCTCCGGACCATGCCTTACACATTGACACATCCTCACAGCCTCGCAATATTTATCCTCAGTACTCCTTTTATCCAAGAGTAGTTGTCCCAGCAGTGCCGTCCTACCGCTGATTTTACCTGTTTCAGTGTTTGTTGCCCCCTTTTAGTACAATTGAACACAATTCATATGGAACTGCAGTTTGACTAGATACTGTATTTGGTGGCTAAGTTCTTCATTTTATAATTATTAATAATCCCCATGTTAACTTCTTTCAGAAAAATAATGAGACTAGTGGACTGAACCTTATGTGTAATCGTACTATGGTGAGACATCTTAGAGGAAATGGATAATATACCTCTTATTTAATTATATATATATATATATATATATATATATATAAATACATACATACTGTATATATACAAACAATGTGGCTAACGTGTAGTGAACTCTCCCATAAAAATTATCATATAATTCATGATATTGCAGAATTAATTTGATATTCACCTGTTGATATTAAGTTTGGATTATGCTATGGGGTCTGTACTATATGTATTCTATTAACTTGCATACTATTTACACGTCTCATTAATATTATGATTCCATATAATATACGTTAATCCACCATAAATATGGCATCATAAAAATATGCAGGATTTATTCGCTTTGGTGAATATACACATGCCCATAGCTAGTACTGGCGGATCTTGTCAAATGAGTGAATTGAGCATACGCAGCACTTACGGATATTTGAGAGCGCAACCTCAATGTGGGTGCGTCCTAGATGCGAACATGATGAATGCAAGAGCATTAGATAGAGGGACTGGGCGGAAGTGCATGCACACTCTGCCGAAGGACAGAGCTACAGGTATACGTATACGCCATGTGGACGCCGAGAAGACACCACACCTGTAAGATATGCTAACTAATGAATATATGCATATATATATATATATATATATATATATATATATATGAACTATGGGGCACACGTAACACAATACTCCTGAGGAATTCACATTTAGTGACGGAACGCATGTTTTTTTGTCACAATATTGTACTATGTGAATATTTAATAAAGATTAGTATACAAATTATGGTGTTTGCTCTATACAGCGATAACTGTTCTTGGTGTAGTACCCTTTCAGTACGAAGCAAGGTGTTCAGGCTTAGCTTGTGAAAGGCCTGTCGACTGAGTAAAGGGGTTAAGATTACTCCTTTGGGAGATCACCATTACTGCTGTGTGGAACTCCAAAGGTAATAAGCATTCCAATGGGCATTCTGGGTAGAAGGAATATGTCAAGCAGCTCAATCACATTACCTTTTTAGGTAGTTTTCCTTAAACATAATTTTTTCAGGCCTACCACAAGCTAAGTCAGAACAACCTTCTCTGTACTGAGGAGGGCCAACAAACCCCAAAACAGCACTGTCTGCAGATCTCACTCTTTCCTCCTGGACAGATCTCTGGCTTGGCTTTAAATCCCAATCAGTTTCATTCTGTAGAGGGAGTAAAAAATTTATGTTTAAGGAAAAAGTTGATGAAAAGGTGGAGTGATTGACCTGCTTTGCACATTCCCTCTTTCCAGAATGCCCAGTGGAGCGTTAATGGCCTTTAAAGCTCTACACACCAGTAAGACTATGTTCACATGGCAGAATATCCATGCAGAATCCGGAGGAATAATTCAGCTCGAAATTCTGCTACATGAAGTTAAATGGTCACTTTCAGATACAAAAACTTTTTATATGTTGTACATCTTGGCAAAACATCAACCTTTCTAATGTTATTTCCTTTTAATTTTTTTTATAGAAATCATGGCTTTATCCAAGCTGAAGCACAGACATGGACAAAGTCCAGTAAGTGAGGGTAAGCTAGCACTGCCCTGTGTTCTCTCCTGTCTGATAGCACTCCTCTGTGCTCTCTCTCCTGTCTGATAGTACTCCTCTGTACTCTCTCCTGTCTGATAGCACTCCTCTGTGCTCTCTCCTGTCTGATAGTACTCCACTGTGCTCTCTCCTGTCTGATAGTACTCCTCTGTGCTCTCTGTCTGATAGTACTCCACTGTACACTCTCCTGTCTGATAGCACTCCTCTGTGCTCTCTCCTGTCTGATAATACTCATCTGTGCTCTCTCCTGTCTGATAGGACTCCTCTGTGCTCTCTCTCATGTCTGATAGGACTCCTCTGTGCTCGCTCCTGTCTGATAACACTCCTCTGTGCTCTCTCCTGTCTGATAGTACTCCTCTGTGCTCTCTCCTGTCTGATAGCACTCCTCTGTGCTCTCTCTACAGTCTGATAGCACTCCTCTGTGCTCTCTCTACAGTCTGATAGCACTCCTCTGTGCTCTCTCCTGTCTGATAGTACTCCTCTGTGCTCTCTCCAGTCTGATAGCACTCCTCTGTGCTCTCTCCTGTCTGATAGGACAGGAGAGAGCACAGAGGAGTATTATCAGACAGGAGAGCACAGAGGAGTACTATCAGACAAGAGAGAGCACAGAGGAGTGCTATCCCACCCTCACTTACTGGACTTTGTCCATGCATGTGCTTGAGCTTGGAAAAAGCCATGATTTTATAAGCCATCATTTTATAAGCCATGATTTCTGTAAAAAGAAATACAATTTTCTTATGAAGTATATTAGAAGTAGAATTGAATGAACATTTGAAAAGTTCGGTTCACCGGACTCACCGAACTTTTCGGAAATCACGAGTTTGGTTCGGTTCTGTTCGACTTGAACAGACAATAAAATAAGCCCCTAAACACATTTATAACACTGCCTAACAGCTCTAAACCCCTGTCTAACACTGTTACAAATGTATTCAAGTGGTTTTAACACTCAGTTATGGTGAAATGCGGTAACCCATAGTAACTATTACAGCTTGTTCACATTTTAGGCTTAGTCACACCAAAATGAAGCAAAATAAAGCCTGGTTGTCGGTAGAGGGAGGCATGGGAAGATGCAGTGGCTTTTTGCAAGGGTGCCAAAAATTATCGCTTTTTTTGTGGATGATGGGTTGTGTATGCGTAGGCCTGGCTGGAAGTAGGGTGATAGGGGATTGGTGTTTCTACTAGTATCCAGCGAACAGCAGGTGGTGGCTTACCGATGTTACTAGTGTACAGCCGGAGATGGCGGACTGGTAGTTGCAGGAAGGTGATGGTTTTGAAATTAAATTTGTAAATGTTTTAAATAAGTTTTTAATTTTGAAATTAAAATTTATATTATTTTTTGTTACTTTTATCCTTTTTGGGTGAATTTTTACCAACCTACTTGTCAAATCTAAGTTTCAACACTTTGAATGCTTTTTGCGTGTAACTTTAACACGCTTTGTACATGGCAGAGACGACAGCACAATGATTACTGAAGATGTTTGCGGAACAATATGAAATGCATCAAAACTGTATGAACACTACAGGCTAGATACGTGTAACTTCAACACGCTTTTTGTGTGGCAGAGATGACAGCACAATGAGTACTGATGGTTGATTGGTGTTAGTAGTAACCAGTGTAAAGGAGGTGGTGGCTGACTGATGTTACTAGTGTACAGCAAGAGATGGCGGACTTATGTCAATAGCGTACAGCAGGAGATGGCGGACTGGTAGTAGCAGGAAAGTGGTGTTTTTTAAATTACATTTGAAAATGTTTCAAATTAGTTTTTTTTTAAATTAAAATTCATGTTTTTTTTATTACTTTTATTCTTTTTGGGTGAATTTTTACCAACCTACTTGTCAAATCTAAGTTTTTGATCTAGATACTTGTAACATCAACATGCTTTTTGATGGCAGCACAATGAGTACTGAATGTGTTTGCGGAAATCTATTAAATCCACAACTGTGTTGACAGGCCCTATAGATGTATATTTGCCACTTGAATACGCTTTGTGGGTGGGTGGCACAGATCAATGCACCTCACTGGCTACTGTAGCTGGTTCAGGAACACTATTATGGTGACAAATCCCTACTGTTTTGACAGGCCCTATAGGTATATAGGTGCCACTTGAATATGCTTTGTGGGTGGCACAGATCAATGCACCTCAGTGGCTACTGTAGCTAGTTTAGGAACACTATTCAATTAAGATATATGCTGGTATGAGACTTGAAAAAGGCTTTGGATTTGTGGTAGGAAAAGATAAGCCCTTCAGAGGCTGTGATTAGGATGTCCACTTATATGCCGTTATGGTGTATAGGAGCCCCTATAGGATTCTTGCATGGGGATTGAATCCTGTACACAAACACACGCAAAGGCCACGATTTATCAAAGTATGTCTACAGTAGAGCCATTTCCCCACGTTTATTTGGGTGGTCGGTTTGACCAGCGAGCATCTTATTTATCAAGAAGGTGCAGCAGGATAATGAATTTTGTGCAACTCTGCTGTGGGTGGGAAAAGCTCTACCTCAAACACTTTTTCTAGATGCTTGTGAGGGAGGGAAGTAGACACTTGAATTTGGCAGGTTAGGTGTTTTTATTTACTTTTACAGAGCTGCCGGGACATTTTTACTTGCATTTTAGATGCTACAATCAAAATTGATTGTGGTGTCTAAGGGGTTAAAGCCGGGCATCACCGTGTCTGGCATTAGAGCTGGGTCCTGGTGGCAGATAGCCGCCAGGACCACCCAGCTATGACCCGTGCTCAGCTCCTGTCATAGAAGGGGAGTGGAACACTGTCGTCCACAAGAGGTTAAAGGTTGAATTGCAGAAGGTAGAAGTGATTCTCAAAGTACCTTTGCGCGCAAAATAGCAACTTTTGACAAAAGTTGCAAATGTTAAATACGTGACCATTGCATGGTCAAAAAGAAAAAGTTCTACGGGTAGGCAAAAAGAGTGAAACTGTCTATATCAAAAGACGTATAAAAGTCGCTAAATATGCTGCTTGCGCCTGAACTGCGGCAAAACACAGAGAAAAAAATGCTCTAAATCTCCCCCAAAGTCTCTATTTCTAATCTGTGTCTCTTTCTAATCACTAACTGTCCCAATTTCTGTCTCTCTCCCTCTCTCACTCCAGCAGTTCCGCCGCTCTAAATGCAGTGGGTGACGTTACTGCCCTCTTATCTGTGTAAAAAGGCCCTCCCCTCTTGCTGTGTCCTAGTGGCCTATGTGCTGATTGACACAATAAGCAGCAAATCACATGATAGACCTGGGTTATCATGTGATATGCTGATGTCCCTATGTCATCTCACCGCGCCCTGTGTACAACATCTAAAACGATTTTGAATCTGACAGTCCCCATTTAACATTGTAATGAATTACATTTCCTAATCTTACCCCCTTTAACAAACTGAAAGACTTTATTGGCAAATTGTATAGCTTGTTATTATTCATTGAATGAACTAATCACGTTTTTTGTTTAGTTTTTTTTGTTTTGTTTCTGAAACCAGAATACTTTTTTAAGCTTGGAGGTGCCAAGGTGCACTAATAGGATTGGTCAGATATAGAGTTTGTATACCCTAGTTTTTGTTTTTTAATATTCTGTTTTATTAGTTTCTTAAGTTATTCTGTTTAGGCTTTGGACACTTAAAGGCAATTTGTTCACTGTTTAGTTTACTTTGTGACTAGAGACTCTGTAAATTTTATAGCTTCCCTACCTTGTCTTGCAGCAACCTTTGTGTGTATAGAGAACAATGTAATTTCACGTATAATGTGATGAGGTCGGATATGACTCTTGACAGAATTTCTCACTATAATCAGTTAACACATGAAATATCTGTTGGCCAGATACTTCACTTCATTTCATCTCACTGTCTATGTCCTGGCAGCACTGTGGTCTACTGGGTATGAACAGGCTTAATTGTCTAGTAATGGGGAACCAACCATCAATGTGACACTGGCTTCCCAAAAATAACTTAATCCTACATCGAGGACAATATTTTATATATTTTTTTAAGGGGCATACAACAAAATATTAATATATCACTGTTTACTTGAATTGCAATTTACTTTCTTCTGCATCTATATCAGGGGAGCACAATCATTTTCGATCTGAGGGCTGAATTGTGTTGTTGTTCTACATTCCAAGAGCCATAACATGTTTTCCTATTTACATACATATATGAGGGCTTGTTTTTTGTGGGATGAGATGTTTTTTTTTTTTATAGCACCAGTTGGGGTACATATGCTAGTAAGTTAGTAAGAACTTGTTTTGGCAAAGTAATGTAATATAATGCAATTCTGTAATTTTTTTTGTTTATTTTATCTAACAATGCTCTTAGCGGGGTTGGCAAAGGAAGGACAATGAAAGCCTTGGTCTTGGTCACTTAGTTTCCCCCATCCACTTACTGTAATAACCTCTGCAAAAGAGGAAATTGCTGATAGTTTAGTAAGTATTGTTCATGTGATCTTCACACAGGGACAAGGCTGATTTCATAGGCAGGTGATCAGCTGCTTAGCCAGTTGAGGGTAACAACAAATGTAGAGTAAGAAGCCATAATTGGGGAATTGTTTGTTTATAGGTATCGGAGCCTATGGGTTTCCAAATTGTTAATTTTGTTGTCTAGGTAAGATATAATTCTACCTTAGGACCCTATTACAATTTATTTAGAAGGCTAGCAATCACTCATCAAATGAGCAACCTCTTATCAGATCGCTTTGACCTGCTTAAACTCATCGGTTGCTGTCTGCACATCTCACGGTGTAGTAGGCAATGTAGAACTGATGGCTGATTGCAGAAATTGGTTGTGCAAACAATCCAGCAGTCAATTATTGAATAGTACAGATCAGTGATAAGCTATGGCTTAGTACCAAACAGTATAAGCAATCGAATGATTGCTTGTAATAGTTCCCTATGTGGAAAAGTCTATACAATATAATAAAAACATTTGAATAAAAATATATGGAGAAAAGTTTATATAATATAACAAAAATATTTGAATAAAAATATAAATTAGCCACTGCCCTAATAAAATATCAAATCAACCCCCTGCTACATGCGAAAGTGTTCAAACTATTAAAATAAAATGTTAGTAAAATAATGATGAATGGCATAAATGTAAATAATACCAAATGCCAGAATTGATTATTTTTGGTCACTTCCCATACAAGAAAACAATTAATAAAAAGTGATTAAAAATTCTAAACCAAAAAAAAAAAATGGTACTAATTAAAAGTACACATCACGGCACAAAAAGTGAGCCCTCATACAGCAACGGCAATTTTAGGCATTTTCTTAACAAAAGTAAAAAATTAAAGAGTAGTAAAATAAAATTAGACCTATGTAAATTGAGCATCTTTATAATCATATTGATGTACAACACATTGTGTTGAAAATGAATAAACTGCAAAATTCCTTTTTTACCAATTTAACATTTTTTTTTTAAATCAACTGGTTCCAGTAAGTTAAACAGATTTGTAAATTACTTCTATTTAAAAATCTTAATCCTTCCAGTGCCTGAGAGCTTTGTATGCTCCACAGGAAGTTCTTTTCTTTTTGAATTTCCTTTCTGTCTGACCACAGTGCTCTTTGTTGACACCTCTGTCCATTATAGGAACTGCCCGGAGCAGGATAGGTTCCTAAAATGGACAGAGGTGTCATCAGAGAGCACTGTGGTCAGACAGAAAAGAAATTCAAAAAGAAAAGAACATACAGTAGCTGATTAGTACTGGAAGGGTTAAGGTTTTCAAATAGAAGTAATTTACAAATCTGGTTAACTTTTTGGCACCAGTTGATTTAAAAAAAAAAAATGTTTTCCAGTGGAGTACCCCTTTAACCCCACAAATAATTTCTTTTTTTTTGTTTCACTATAGACTTTGTGGAAAATGAGGGACGCCAATACAAAGTACAATTATGGCTTTTAAAAGGTGAGGAAGAAGAGTCTTAGACATCTATGTATATTCACTCTCCTCTAAACAAAAGTGTTATGATCTGGGCTCCGGCCGCACATGCTGGCCGTGAGTGCATGGCCCCGTCTCCTTTTGCTGCCGGTGGGGCTGGGATTCTCATCGCGGGATGTACCCGCATGCAAATCCCAGCCCGTCACTCACCTCCTGCCTCCTCCTCTGCCTCTCTGCGTGTCCATGTCCCCTAGGGCGCGTGCGCGCCGGAGCTCTGAGATTTAAAGTGCCAGTGCGACCATTAATTGCCATTTACATTTTTGACTACGCTACTGTGCCGCCTGCCCTGACCTTCTGCTATCCTGACCCCGAGTTGCTGTATCCTACCTGTACCTCGAATTTCCTTAGCCGCCTGTGTGGGCGAGTCATGCCAGGGGTAGCGACCTGGGTGCCTAATGCTGGAGCAAGTCCATCCCGCTTTGCAGTGGGCTCTGGTTAAAACCATCGGCACCTTAGACTCTGCTCCCTTGTATGGTCCGTGTCATCAGCCACACAGGTCCAGCGGATCCACTACCACCAGTGTTCCTGTCTACTGAAACTTGAGTGTTACAAAAAAGGCTGAAGACGGTTTGGTTGAAAGGTGACTTGGCTAGAGGCTATGCAATGAAGAAATGCTGTAGCAGGGAGAAATCCTTGGTGGTAAATTATAACATTCGACTCGATCCCTGTGCAGAATTTCTGTATATTCTGTATACTATGTATATGGGAGTGCGGGTTGCCTGATCATTTATGGGTGACCGCGATTTGTGAAATTGACTACAAAATTGTGACATGCAAACAAGCAATTAATAGGGTTAGTTGGGTGATGTTCTCAAGAAACAAAATAGTGGGTCAAAAAGCTGATTTATGGACATCATTTGAGCTCAAGCCAAAAATGCTGATTTTTCAATTTATCCTATTATTTCCACCTCTAAATTATGTAAATTTTTACAATTTATGTGACTAATTAAAGCTTGATAAAAAACAGATTGACTTCAATCTTGTTGGTGTAAGTGTCGGTACGTTTTAGTATTTAGATGTATGAGATCTTAAATTCAGGTTAAAGAACACATATACAGGTGAAACTTGAAAAATTATAATATTGTGCAAAGTTCATTTATCTCAGTAATGCAACGTAAAAGGTAAATATAGTATATGAGAGAGACTTATTACATGCAAAGCAAGATAGTTTAAGCCTTGATTTGTCATAATTGTGATGATTATGGCTTACAGCTCATGAAAACCCCAAAGCCCCCCCTCCACCAATTTCTATGATTTGGGGAGCCATATCATCTTTCTGCATAATGATACGTGAACTGTAGAGATGAGCGAATCGAATTTGACGGATCTGAATTTGTTACGAATTTCAGGAAACATTAGATTTGCAACGAATGCGAATATCGCCACAATCCTATTGCGTGAATTGCTTCATTGAACTTAATTTAGTGCGGTCCAGGCTCCAGGGCATCTAAAATGGTGGATCCACATGGGAGGACATGGGGCAAGGAATCCTGGGAAGCGGGAAGGCGGGTAGGCGGGTAGGCGGGATGACCCTGAATCACATGCAGGATAAAGCCTATCAGCAGCCAGTCACCCCTGTGATGTCACAGCCCTATATAATCAGCAGCCATATTGCGGCCAGTCACTTCATCATTACACTGCAGAGAGATAGATAGGGACTGACAGCCCTGTGTGTTACACAAAAAAAGCTTTTACCAGCAGCGATTTACCTACCAGTCAAGTCAGCGTTCTGTTGGACAGAGAGCAGTTTGTTTTTCACAGAAAAGCATTCTTACTGCAGCGATTCACCTCCCAGTCACTGTCTACAACGTTCTATTATAGAGAGGATCAGAGAGCAGTGTGTTGCACAGAAGAACAGCAGCGATCCACCTCCCAGTCACTGTCTACAGCATTCTATTATAGAGAGGATCGGAGAGCAGTGTGTTGCACAGAAGAACAGCAGTGATTCAGCTCAAGCCCAAATCTCGCCTAGAAGAACTCATAGGGAAGGGAGTGAGATTGAGAAGTGCAATTTTGGCTGTAGTACACAGCGACTATGTGCTGCAGCACTGGTGTCTACTGTCAGTGTTGTTCACAAAAACTTTTTTAAGCGTACTGTGTTGCATTTTTCTGCCCTCTTAAGTGCATACCACATATGTACATCTAAGGCGTGTACCATTTTGTTCCTGATAAAGTCTTAAGGGCCTAGATACTGTGAAAGGACAGCCACAAGTACTCACCAGCTGGTGTTGTACACATACTTTTTAAGCGTACTGTAGCGCATTTTTCTGCCCTCATAAGTGCATACCACACATGTACATCTAAGGCTTGTACCATTTTGTTCCTGATAAAGTCTTAAGGGCCTAGATACTGTGAAAGGACAGCCAAAAGTACTCACCGGCTGGTTTTGTACACAAAAACTTTTTTAAGCGTACTGTGTTGCATTTTTCTGCCCTCATAGGTGCATACCACATACGTACATCTAAGTGTTGTGCCATTTTGTTCCTGATAAAGTCTTAAGGGCCTAGATACTGTGAAATGACAGCCAAAAGCACTCACCGGCTGGTGTTGTACACAAAAACATTTTTTAAGCATACTGTAGCGCATTTTTCGGCCCTCATAGGTGCATGCCACATAAGTACATCTAAGTGTTGTACCATTTTGTTCCTGATAAAGTCTTAAAGGGGTACTCCGCCCCTAGACATCTTATGCCCTATCCAAAGGATAGGGGATAAGATGTCAGATCGCCAGGGTCCCGCTGCTGAGGACCCCAGGGATCGCTGCAGAAGCCCCCTGCTATCATTACTGCGCAGAGCGAGATCGCTCTGCACGTAATGACAGGCATTACAGGGGCCGGAGCATCGTTACGTCACGGCTCCGCCCCTCGTGACATCACGGCCCGCCCCCGTCAATACAAGTCTATGGGAGGGGGCGTGGCCGCCACGCCCCCTGCCACAGACTTGCAGTAAGGGGATGGGCCGTGATGTCATGAGGGGCATAGCCATGACGTCAGGCTGCTCCGGCCACTGTATCGCCCATCATTACGCACAGAGCGAACTCGCTCTGTGCAGTAATGATGGCGGGGTGCTGCAGCAGCGATCCCCGGGGTCCCCAGCAGCGGGACCTCGGCAATCTAACATCTTATCCCCTATCCTTTGGATAGTGGATAAGAAGCCAGGGGCGGAGTACCCCTTTAAGGGCCTAGATACTGTGAAAGGACAGCCAAAATTACTCACCGGCTGGTGTTGTACACATACTTTTTTAAGCGTACTGTAGCACATTTTTCTGCCCTCATAAGTGCATACCACATATGTGCATCTAAGTGTTGTACCATTTTGTTCCTGATAAAGTCTTAAGGGCCTAGATACTGTGAAAGGACAACCAAAACTACTCACTGGCTGGTGTTGTACACATACTTTTTTAAGCGTACTATAGTGCATTTTTCTGCCCTCATAAGTGCATACCACATACGTACATCTAAGTGTTGTACAATTTTGTTCCTGATAAAGTCTTAAGGGCCTAGTTACACACCTGCTGCTTTTCAAGACAAATACTGTTTTAAGCATAGTGAAGCGTATTGTACTCCCCTCATATTAGCACTAAGTATGTCAGGCAGACAAGTTCCAGGATGTGCACAGAGGAGTGTTAGAGGCCTAAATTCTTCAGACACAGGCAGAGGTTGCAGCAGACTAGGGGCAAGTGACAGTAGGAATCGCAGCGAGAGGCCTGATCTCCCGGTATCAGCTAGCGGTCGTGTCTCGACCAGCAACCCATCTGCCTTCATCGATTGGTTAACACAGTCATCCACTTCATCACAAGTGACATCTGATACCCCCAGTCAACAGTCGGTGGGTTCCTCAGACACAACTCTCAGTTGGCATGGCCCGGGAGCAGTCTATTGGCTCTGCTATTGGCTCTGTTCAGCTCCACTATTCAGTGAGGACGATCTAATAGAGGACAGTCAGAAGCTACTTTCCAGCCAAGAAGTGGAGGAGACATCCGCCACTTCCTTCGCTAGGTGGGCAAGTAGTGATGAGGAGAGTGATGTGGGAGGTGGTGTTGCCAGCTTTCAGGGTCCTGAAACAGACACTGTTGAGGAACCTGAGGAGGACATCAGAGACGTGCAGACAATAATTGATGATGATGAAGCCGATCGCTATTGGGAGCCAGGTGCAGAAGGGGATTCATCATCATCAGGAGGAGAGAGTTGCTGGTTGCCCGTGAGGCAACAGCCGAGCCAGCAATTTGGTAGCATGGTTGGCAGTCAGCATGGTGGCAGAAGTGGAAATTCTGGAGCCAAACGTGCCCGGGGGAGACCACCTGCTTCGCGGCAGCCTACCTTCCCGGTAGGTAGTGGAACAGGGGTTCCTGGAGACGGCAGCAGTAGCAGTCAATTAGTGCAGACTATTGGTGGGAAAATCAGCTACTCAGCGGTGTAGCAGTTTTTCATCAAGCATCCGGAGGAGATTAACATAGCCTCATGCAAGATGTGTCGGCAGAAGGTGAAGCGTGGCCAGGGTCCCAATGTTGGCACCACGGGCCTGCATCAACACTGCATCAACATATGCTGCGGCACCATAAAGCAGCCTGGGAGAACCGTGGCTCCGATGTGGTAGTCCAGCCTGCTGCACCACCCAGTGGCATGCCGCTCCCTCTTTCAGCCAGCCAAGGCTCCACCACCTCAGCCAAAGGGAGCTGTGTGTCATATCCTCCTTCTGTTGCTCCAGATGCTCCTGTTCCTCTTACTTTGAGTCAGTCATTCTGCCAGCAATCCATCAGCGAAGCCATGTCCAAGAGACAACAGTATGCGCCCACTCATACAATGGCACAGAAGCTGAATATGCTCCTTTCCAAGTTGCTGGTGCTGCAGTCCCTCCCTTTTCAAGTGGTGGACAATTTTCAGAGAATTGATGGCTTGTGCCGAGCCGAGGTGGAGAGTCCCAAGCCATCATTTCTTTGCGAAGAAGACAGTACCAGCCCTTGAGCCTGTCGGTGTGTACCAAAGTGAATGGAAGTGCCGACGTCTGGAGCTGTAACTATGGTCAGGGACAATACATATCCTTTACCACCCACTGGGTGAATGTGGTTCCTGCACAGCCACAACACCAACTTGGGCAGGTCACGCCGCTTCCTCCTCCAAGCTCTCAGGCCGTTGGTTCTGTGACAGTGTGCGACTCTGCCTCCTCATCCTCCACCCTGTCTTCAGCCTCCACTGCACAGACAAGTCTCAGTGCCCTTTCAGCATACCATGTGTGCAGGGCACGACGGTGTCACGCTGTTCTTAACATGGTTTGCCTTGGCGAATGGAGTCACACAGGGGTGGAACTGCTGAAAGTCATTCATAAAGAAATCGGAGAATGGCTTACTCTATGAAAACTGGAAATGGGAACCATGGTGACTGACAATGGAAAGAACATCTTGTCTGTGCTGCGACAAGGAAGGCACACGTGTTCAATCTGGTTTTCAAGCGGTTCCTGAAGTGTTCCCCCCATTTGCAAGACATCCTTACAATGGGAAGGAAACTTTTCATGCACTTCAGCCACTCGTACACCCTCCTTGAGCTGCAGCGTCAGAACAGTATCCCCCAACATAGTCTGATTTGCGATGTTGCCACACGTTAGAATTCCAGCCACTATATGTTCTCCTTATTCTTCCGTCACCTCCAGGCTGTGTCATTCAGCCACTATATGGTCTCCTTATGCTGCTGGGACATTACCTAAAATATTTTATGGTAGCACTAGCTACCATAAATCTTAAATTTAAATTTGAAAATGTATCTTTTAATCTTAGGGATTGTGAAGCCCTATTGTCTCCTCATGCTGCCACCAACTCCAGGCTGTGTCATTCAGCCACTATATGGTCTGCTCATGCTGCTGGGACATTACCTAATCATTTTTATGGTAGCACTAGCTACCATAAATCTTCAATTTAAATGTGAAAATTCATATTTTAATCTTCGAGATTGTGAGGCCCTGTGGTCTCCTCATGCTTCCCCCAACTCCAGGCAGTGTCATTCAACCACTATATGGTCTCCTCTTGCTGCCGCCAATTCCATGCTGTGTAATTCTGCCAGATTATGGTCTCCTGCTGCCACCTCTAGGCTCTAGCATTGTACCACCATGTGACTCCTTGTTAGATTGGGTTTTGTGGTCATACAGTATCAGTTCAAAGTAAACCGGGACATTAAACTTGGGAATCTAATATAAATCTTAAATTTAAATTTGAAAAAATCTTTTCAAGACTGAGGCCCTATGGTTGTCTACGTCATTACCTGTGGAATTATCACAAGAATCCAATTAAACAGCTTAGAGCGATAACTATGAACAATAACTGATTAAATGAAACATTCGGAATTTCACAGTCAGGGGGCGCCAAGAGGCATGGGCTGGAACAGGTGGTATCTCGCCTGGCGGAGGACCGCCAGCTCGATGCTCACCAGAATGGGAAATCAAAAAAATTGAAATAAATTCAAACTAAATTAAATAAAAATTACATAAAAGATCTGCCACATCCAGGCGCTCTGCGGCAGTGATTCAAATAGCAATGCCTGTAATCTGCATGTCATACTGAATAACAGTATTATTTCACTAACCCAGCATACTCCCTATGCATGTTAGGACAAGGCAAAGTGTTCTACACCCCTATTGAGCATCTCTGTAGGCCAGAAATAGCCGTTTTTAATAGCGATTTGCCGCAAACAAATTTGGACCGAATTGTCCGAATCAAATTTTTCAGAAATTCACTCATCTCTAGTGAACTGCATTGCTCTGCATTGCGCTTTATACAGTGGGAGTGGACACAGGAGGTACATGTATATCCTGTGTCCTTAAGAGGTTAAGGGTAAAATGTTCAAGCCATAACTCTACTGTGTTGATCCAGAATAAAGCAATAAACACTTATGGAGGTAGATGCCAATTTCCACATTCTAGGGAGTAAAATCCTTTCTGACTCCAAATATAGCAATAAATATTCCACATCCAGAAATCTATCACCCATAACTTGTTATAATATACATATTAATGAGTCAGCCATCACAACATCATGTGGCAGAGAGTTCCATAGTCTCATTGCTCTTACAATAAAGAATCCTTGCCTGTGATGTTGTTGAAACCTGAAACTATATCACTTTTGATGCATCCTATAATTTTATTTTCCTTGGCAGCAGCTGCCGGGCACTGGTTGGTAAAGCTAAGTTAACTGTCTACTAATAACCCCAAGTCATTTTCGGTGGCAGTGTTTTACATTTAAAGTGTATCTGTCACCTCTATACTAAGTACAGAGCTGTGGGTCAGGGCAGGGAGGAGGCCACTGCGACCCTACTAGCCCAGTAAAGGGGTTTATTCCCTTCACCAACATTCCTATGTCTCTGTGTTCCTATTGCTGTTTTGCTGACCTGGTTTGTCTGACTATTCTGACTACTACGTAGTTCAGTGTAGGGACCATTGCCCTGTTAGGGGCTACAGTTTAGGGCGAATCCTTCAAGTAGGTATGGATAGTATTGGGGTTGGGGCAAGACAATTTTAGTAAATTCCCTTCAATAGCACATGTGGGAATCATTTAAAAATCATTCCCGACAACATGAGACAGCAAATACTGAAGTACTGTCATACTGATACCTAATCATAAGCAGTTCTATATCTGCAGCTACCTAATCATTCTATGTAGTAGAATAAATAGATTTATTCTCTGCTGTGCACATGACTGGGACATGTCCGTATTTTACCTAAAATAGTCTGTATAATGTGTATTCATTACACTGATTAAATACAGATAGATGACTAATGCACACTCTGACACTAACTTATTCCATGTGTACAGATTAGAGCAGGTCTTCTTCCATCTTTCGCTCACCTTCTTCTATCCATTCATCCAGCCGTGATACTTTTCTCTCTTGATCAATATAAACTTCTCTCGCCTCTTCTAGTGGCAGAGTGTTCACTGAAATTATATTTCTTATCCTCTCACGTACTTAGCTCTCCATCGCAAATGATATGCATTTGTTAAAGGTTAGCAAACGAGAAACTAAACCAACCATACCAATAACAGCCAGAGGAGACGCTTCTGGAGATGTGTGGCAGCGGCCGTTTGAATTTTAATATTCAGCCGGAGTAAAACTAAAGGCCACTAATCCAGAGGCAGATAAAATAGTCCTAGGTTTTATGGCTCTCTGACTGGAGTCAAATCTCTTAAATATTGCTAATGAGCTCCATCACACCACCTCTCGCCGGCTGGAAATGAACCCTGGGCCCGACTGATATAGTTACATCTCCCTGCCTGGCAATCTACCCCAGGCCACTGTTAAGTGAATTATCACAGCTCCTAAATCATCTCTGTGGGGGTTTCCTCTAATCCCATCAAAGCTCTTTAGCTCTTTTCTTTCTTGACTGTCCTGTAATGAATTATTATTTCCAAGGGAGCAGTTAGAGAAGGCTTGTCGGATGAATTGAATGCAGTTGTGTTTTGTGTGGGGTGAGAGTAGAGAAGTTGTTCCTCGAGATACCAGTTTAGCCTCGGGGTGTTTAGGCTATTAACACAAGGCGGAAAGAGACAGTGAATGGGCTACAAGATCCCCAGTGAATGGCCACCCACTGCTAAGACTGCCGACTAGGCAAAAAGCCCTTTCAGATCACCTGTCCCTCCTGTGGGTCATTTATCTTTCACAAGCCCATAATATCCCTAGAGACCTAAATTATACCTTCCAAATGTTTTATTTTTGTGTTTGGCCTTTTTAACATGCCGGTCATAGACTATTGCTTCTTGTTAAGTACAATGAGCTCTCAGCCTCAAAGTTCAGAACTGTTACACAGTTATAAGTAAAAAAAAAACATTACACAATACTGTAATAAAGAACATAATACATATGGGAGGCAAGAATGTTACACTTTCCAAGGAAAGAGCTATGGTAAATGAAAGTAAAAGTTACAAATGAAACCTAAAGTTGCAGGAATATGCAATAGTCAAGGCGCAATTCTAACCAAAAGTCTCAGATTCTTTTTGCTTACAGGGTTGTGTACTGTAAAGTAAACCTTGTGCAGGTAGGTTACAGGTGATAAGGGGGTGTGTGGGATTTTCGCAATTAAGTGCAATATTTCAAATGTAGTAGATGATAATAAATCCATTGCTAATAAATCCAATGCCACCAACGATACGCTGGTGAAATCATCCACTTTTCCTGCTAAACATGCCCTATCTGTCAAGAAAACGTGGCATAGTTTGTGCGATATGCACACATTTGCCAGTCTAAATGGACAATGTTCACATGTGTACAGGCTCACAGGCCTTGACAAATGCAATGTCACAGGACCTTGAGGGGGCAATGCATACAAGCATATAACCACAGCTGTAATGCTGCAGTAAATGGGTACTTCGATGAAAAACATCTTATCCCCTATGCAAAGGATAGGGGATAAGATGTCTGATCGCGGGGGTCCTGCGATCTCCAGCGCAGCACCCCAGTCATCTGCGCACGGAGCAAACTCCGCTCCGTGCCGGATGACTGGCGACTAAAGCCACCACGCCCCCTCCATCCATGTTTATGGGAGGAGGCATGACGGCTATGTCCTTGCTGTCACACCCCCTCCCATAGACATGAATGGAAGGGGCATGGCGGGATGTCACAAACGCGGAAGCTCCAAGCTTCCGTGTTATGGCCGCTGCTGCTGCTGGCCCAGAGATCGTGGGGGTCCCACCACAGGGTCCTTTGGATAGGGATAAGATGTTTTTCAGGGAAGTACCCCTTTGATGCAATGTTTTAGAGAGACTTCTCTACTTTTGGGAAAAGTTTTCCATAGTGTCTATCCTTGTACCCTATCCTTGTACCATCTTTCTTTACGACTGTCTTTCTTGTTTTAGACTTATTATGTTCAGGCCACATAACAAATCTGTCCTATTCTCCAATTAGATTTGCACAAAATCTGTCCAATACTAATAACTGTTTAGACCACTTTAATTATGGTCTACTGAGTTAACAATAATTTAAGACAGAATCCAGTCTTTCGCTGGATGATAAATGTATCCTAAGCTTAGATACAATGCCGACATGCCCCCTTTTTGGACAGAAATTGAAAAAGGTCTAGAGTGCCGCAAATGGCATTCTTTTTGCCATAACATATTGATAAATTTGGTAAGATGTGATGCATTCTTTTTTGTGTGGAATTTATGCCACGAAAGTATTGTAAACAGACTGATATATTCCCCGAATTGTGTGTGAGTATGGAGGTATTTTTTTAGACTTATAAAGGGATTTTCTGGTGAAGCTGCACCTGGCTATAACTAACAATCGGAGGTGACTTCAACACAGAGTTTCCAGTTGTGACATTCAGGTGGCAGGTTCATAATTTTAGCATGAAGCATATATTATGGATCCATCTTGCCTTGTATCTACAGTTGATGCTGGTGTTGGTGGTGTAATGGTGTGGGGACATTTTTTCAACAAACTTTGAGCCCTAGTACCAATTTTTGTATCCTTTAAACTTGACAGTCTACCTGAGAGTTGTTGCTGACCATGTCTATCCCTTTATGAACACTTTTGAGCCATCTTCTGACGGCTATTTCCAGCATGATAATGCACCATGTCACAAAGCTCACATCATCTCATACATAACAATGAGGTCACTGGAATCCAATTGGCTCCAGTCATCATTGGCTCTCAATCCAATAGATCGCCTTTGGAATGTAGTGAAACGGGATATTAGATTCATAGATGTGCAGCCAACAAATCTGGAGCAACTGTGTGAACCAAAATCTCTAAGAATTGTTTCTAGCACTTTTAGAAAGTATGCCATGAAGAATAAAGGCAAAAGGGGGCCTAAACCAGTACTAGAAAAGTGTACCCAATAAAGTGAGCAGTGAGTGCCAATAATATGTAAATACAAATGCATTCATAAGGGCTCAAACACATAAATGTATTATGGTTTTGTACAAACTACAATTTGTAATGCGGCACCCATATATATCTCAATAAATATTTATGTTGCAATATGGTTGGCTCCCTGGTATAAGTTGGTGCCCCATGGTAGGGTAAGTGACCCAATATATGAGAATAAAGAAGATCCATAGCACCACATGTGTACGCAAGAGTCATGGTTTATTGTTTTTGTTTATTTTTATCACAGAGGTACAATATGCACATTATTCAGCCATTATTTTGATATGAAGAACCACCAGCCAATGTTTTGATGTAGTATGGATCTTGTTCATGGCCTGACTGGGGTGAGAGTGTGCAATGGAACTCAGCTGTTGAGCAATCTCAATAAAACATTGCATTACTGATGGATTCCCTATAGGGATAATAACTTTGTAATACAGTGTTGTACAATTGCACCATATGGACGGACATGGAGTGTCTACATCTCAATGCCATGTAATGCTTCCCAAGGCGGATGACGTGGAGTGAAAGTTTTAAAAAACTAGTTCTATTCTAAAGCTTCCTCAAGAGGTTAATACCCCTTCAATATTTGTTGATCATTGCCCTAAAGACAGCATTAAAGGGGTTCTCCGGTGCTTAGACATCTTATCCCCTATCCAAAGGATAGGGGATAAGATGCCTGATCGCGGGAGTCCGCCGCTGGTGACCCCCGTGATCTTGCACACGGCATCCTGTTTATAATCAGTCCCCGGAGCGTGTTTACTCCGGGTCTGATTACCGGCGACCACAGGGCCGACAGCGTGTGACGTCACGCCTCCGCTGCAGTGTGACATCACGCTCCGCCCCTCAATGCAAGCCTATGGGAGGGGGCGTGACAGGACTAATTATAAATGGGGTGCCGCGTGCAAGATCACGGGCGTCCCCAGCGGCGGGACTCCCGCGATCAGGCATCTTATCCCCTATCCTTTGGATAGGGGATAAGATGTCTAAGCACCGGAGAACCCCTTTAAGCTAAATACAAAACACTAAGTATATTACATGCTGAAATGCAGAAGAAAATCCCTTGAATACACCAATCCATTTTCATTACCAGGAAGAGCAGCTAAACAATCATTAACTCGGCCAGCATGCTTAACATGTACACTATTTTTATCAGTAGGTCGGCACAAATTGGTCTGCAAACTAATTTAAATATGCTTAATATACATTTCTGCAAAATGGCATCTAAGTTAGACTTTAGGCAAAGCAAATAAAGTGACTCGTGTTTCTCAAATGAATTGCAACAGGATGGTAACATTTTTATCACGTTATCTGACAAACCTTGTTTGTTATTCACTTTTCACAATGACAAAGTCATTTTCTTCTCCTGCATATTTGCAGAAATGCACCTAGGCGGCATCTAAAGAATAGTTGTTTTGTAAAATTCTATGCAACACTTGATAAGTGTGTCTAATAATTGCTTGGCCAGAATTAACATATCATACGCTATAATGCGCCATTCTTGACAGATCCAATCAGCATTCCTGTTATCTTATACCGCTATCCTGAGATATATTTCATTCTCAATTTACAAACATATTTTCTACTGGGAATTTAAGCTTTCTGTGATGTCTATGAGCAAGAATAATGCCAAACACTGAAATCTTAAAGGGGTCGTCTAGTGAAAAACATTTTTTTTTTAAATCAACTGGTACCAGAAAGTTAAACAGATTTGTAAATTACTTCTATTTAAAAATCTTAATCCTTCAAGTACTTATCAGCTGCTGTATACTACAGAGGAAGTTGTATAGTTATTTTCAGTCTGATCACAGTGCTCTCTACTGACACCTCTGTCCATGTCAGGAATTGTCCACAGCAGGAGAGGTTTGCTATAGGGATTTGCTTCTACTCTGGACAGTTCTTGACACAGACAGAGGTGTCAGCAGAGAGCACTGTGGTCAGACTGCAAAGAACTGCACAACTTCCTTTGCAGTATACAGCAGCTGATAAGTACTGGAAGGGTTAAGATTTTTTAATAGAATTAATTTACAAATCTGTTTAAAAATTTAATCTGTGGAAAAAAAGATCTCCACTGGAGTACCCCTTTAAGTATGGAGAAGGGTCATGTATGTCGAGACATTCACTTGTCTGCACGCTTTGGAGGTCATTGCATACTCTCAATATCTCTGTGTTGCTGATGCCAGTTCAAATACATGAATATGAAATAAAGAACATTTCAATATTGTGCTCCCATAACACTGTGAAAAATTGCCCAAAAATGTGTGGCATACAGTGCCCTTATAATACTGCTTTACACTGCCTACATAATTCTGCCATACAATGCCCCTATGATACCGCCATACATTCCCCCTATAATATTGCCATACATTGTCCTCATAATATTGCCACAGTGTCCTCATTATACTGCCACACAGTGCCCCCATAACACTGGCAGACAGTATCCACATAATACAGAGAAAAGATGTCTAGAGCCTTTTGTGTTTTAAAATAAAAGATCCCAAACTCCACTGCAGTGTTTTTGCTCTTCCTCTTTAATAAATAAAAAAGTTAAATACTTAAGGAAAATGCCACAAAAAGCCCATGTATAAATTCATTGAACACTTTGTAGGAATCATGGTCCTCCAGAGAGGTTCTTTTTAACTGGCTACTAGAAGGAGGACCTCAACTAGAAGGGGACCCTCTGTTTTCTTTTTAAATTCTCTAGTAGGATATTTGAAAATAGGTTCTCTAACACTGACAACTAGAGATGAGTGAATGGAAGTCTAAACAAATCAAATTCCTTCTGAATTTTCCAACAGATTACAATTTTTTTTTTATTTGTTCACAAATAAGTACAGGAGCAGGGACTCCTGTCTTTGACAGGTGCCCCTGCTCCTATACTGGCACTTTTTAATCAGCTTTGATTCATGAGAATCAGACTTTGGGCATTTGTTTATCTCTACTGAAAACGTTTTGGATGTTTGTGGGACTTTTTGCTATGGTATAGTTAACAATTCATATAATTACATCCGGATCTAATTTGCTGTCAATGCCTTTACGCTTATTTGTTCAAATCATAAGCGCAATGACAGGTCGTGTAGAAATTTGCATGTGCCATTAGATACGTATTAATTATGCAGTCCACCCTTGCACCTCATCTTATGTGCCAAATATGTCTTTTTATTTGCAGAATTTGGAACACTTGGTGACCCCACCTGCCTGATGTAGCTGTGGCTGTTTTCTGTACAGTCGGCTCTTCTTTACCTAGTGCTGAGTATTCCTATTTCCAGCCCCATCACTGGTCCGCTAAGTAATTTGCGAAAAGCTAACAAACTCCAGCTACATCCTCATAGCGACTGCTTAAACCCATTACTTTCCCTTTTAATCAAATCGCTGCTGTGTCAAAATATACAATTCTCGCCATGAATCTCACTTGCCTGTTACAGTTCACCAGTTGACCTTGAAAATGTTTGCTCTTCTGAGCGCCTTCTCCTCGGCCTCCAGCTAAATTGCTCTAGACCAGGCCTCATCATTTTTCTATATACAGAAGTCGGATTAACATAAACAGAACAATCTCAGAGGCTGCGAACACAGAGCCAGATAAATCAGCTGCAAATAAACTTTCGCACATATGCGGCCATTGCTGAATTAAAACATATGATTAGGATATGATCTGATATCATCATCTGTATTATCGCCATAACGTTTCTTCTTATTATATTTATGGTTATAAAGCAGCTGCATTTTATAAAGCCCAAGAAGCTGCACAGTAGGTGTATGTGGGACTCTTGGCTCACAGGATAGGGGATAACAAGCTGATTGGTGGGACCCTCACCTATCCCGAAAACAGGGACAAAATTGGTCCCAGGATGAATTTAGTGCAATTAAGATATACAGTGGTCCCTCAAGTTACAATATTAATTGGTCCTGGAATGACCATTGTATGTTGAAACTAGAGATGAGCGAGCTTACAGTAAATTTGATTCGTCACAAACTTCTCGGCTCGGCAGTTGATGACTTTTCCTGCATAAATTAGTTCAGCTTTCAGGTGCTCCGGTGGGCTGGAAAAGGTGGATACAGTCCTAGGAGACTCTTTCCTAGGAATGTATCCACCTTTTCCAGCCCACCGGAGCATCTGAAGGCTGAACTAATTTACGCAGCATAAGTCATCAACTGCCGAGCCGAGAAGTTTGTGATGAATCAAATTTACTGTAAGTTCGCTCATCTCTAGTTGAAACCATTGTATGTTGAGACCAGAACTCTATGGAAACCTTGGTTCCAAAGGCATCAAAATGTCATCCAAAAATAGGAAAAAGCGAGAGTTAAAGGGGTTATCCAGAAAAAACTTTTTTTAATATATCAACTGGCTCCAGAGAGTTAAACAGATTTGTTAATTACTTCTATAAAAAAAATCTTAATCCTTTCAGTACAAGTGAGCTTCTGAAGTTGAGTTGTTCTTTTCTAAGTGCTCTGTGATGACACGTGTCTCAGGAACTGCCCAGTTTAGAAGAGGTTTGCTATGGGGATTTTCTTCTAAACTGGGTGGTTCCCGAGACACGTGTCATCAGAGAGAACTTAGACAGAAAAGAACAACTCAACTTCAGAAGCTCATAAGTACTGAAAGGATTAAGATTTTTTTTTATAGAAGTAATTTACAAATCTGTTTAACTTTCTGGAGCCAGTTGATATATATAAAAAACATTTTTTTTTCCTGGATAAACCCTTTAAAGAAAAATAAGTAGATACTCAATATAGATAAAGCAAGTCCCTATATATAAAAGTAAGAAAGATCTGCTGGAAGCTGTAAATCACTGACTATGTCAGTGTTTCCCAAGCAGGGAGCCTCCAGCTGTTGCAAAACTACGACTCCCAGCATGCCCGGACAGCCAAAGGCTGTCTGGGCATGCTGGGAGTTGTAGTTTTGCAACAGCTGGGGGCACCCTGCTTGGGAAACATTGGTCTATGTAGAGGACAGAAGCTTCTTCAGGGTCCTGTACAGTACGCAGTGTCCTAAAAAAGTAACATGGAGCCGCCCCCACCTGGTGTCCAAAGGAGCAGCTAACCCTGGTACAGGTAAAGAGTACAGAACATGTAATACCTCCCTGTACTGTAGGGGGCACTACCAGACACCAGTCAGTGCATAAACTTCAGTAATACAGGTGTTTTATCGGTAAATTGCCCATACTGATTTGCCAGATCTTCCAGCCATTACGTGTTTCACAGATCTGGACTGTCCATAGCATTGTATGTTGAGACTGGTTTCAGAAAAGACCATTGTATGTTGAAACTATTGTATGTTGAGGCCATTGTAAGTTGAGGGATCACTGTATATGTGTTTATGACAGGAAGATGAGGATTTAGGCTGGGGGGCCGGGTCAGCGGTGAGGACATCACTCAGATGGCGGGACTAGATCCAGCCAGCCTCCTGAGACGGCAGAGGATGATGCTGCATCTTGGGAGAGAGGTTGGAGCCAGGGAGCTGCTGAGACAACATCACACTGACAATTAGAGGGCTACACAACTTCCTGTCAGGGATATTTAAAGCAAAAGCATGCTGAAGCTAGTACAATTTGTGACAACACTACATGAGTAATTTATATATGTTGGGGTGATAGCTTTATTTCAATCCAATTTTCTGATACTGGAATACCCTTTTAAGGTGATATCCATTTGGTAACCCTGAAACTATTTCTTTTTCAATGCCATCATGCTCCCAAGTGTACTATGTTCTGAGCTGTACAGAGGTGTACGTCTATAGACAACATGCTGTAGAGATACTATAGGCTCCTCTTAAAGCATTGTAATATGGGGTGAAATATTTCTATAGGACAGTGACATATGGAGCGGCAGTCATGGTGCCACCATACAGGTTGCAGGCTTATGGAGTAGCTCAAGCGGGTACATGAGGCCCATGAGAATTTCTGTAAAAAACTTACCTTTAAAGATATCTAGGTATCTTATCCAGTATGTATTAAAGGGGTACTCCGCCCCTAGACATCTTATCCCCTATCCAAAGGATAGAGGATAAGATGTCAGATCGCGGGGGTCCCACTGCTGGGGACCCCCGGGATCTTGGCTGCAGCATCCACCTCAACGGCTTCCGGCAACGCTGGAGGCTTCGGATCCCGACCACGCGAGCGGAAGAGCGTGACGTCACGACTCCACCCCCATGCGACGTCACGCCCCGCCCCTCAATGCAAGTCTATGGGAGGGGGCGTGACAGCCGTCACGCCCCTCCCATAGACTTGCAATGAGGGGGTGGAGAATGATGTCACACGGGGTGGAGTCGTGACGTCACAATCTCCTGTCACCGTTTTCGTGAGGTGTTAGGATGAGAGCCTCCAGCGCTGCCGGAAGCCGCAACAGGTGGGTGCTGCAGCCGAGATCCCGGGGGTCCCCAGCAGCGGGACCCCTGCGATCTGACATCTTATCCCCTATCCTTTGGATAAGGGATAAGATGTCTAGGGGCGGAGTACCCCTTTAAGCGTTGAAAGAAACCATAATATTTGGAATATTAGTATAAGAAAGAACAAAAATCAAACAAAACATGTTAACATATAATTAGTGGGATATAGCTGGGGCCTCGCCATGAATTGTCAGACTGCTGAGTAGAGGGAAAACACATTTAAATAGCGGGAAAATTTGTTTTTGGAGATTACATTAGGGAAACCATTATTAATTCTCCATATTAACACCGTTCCATTTAACTCTATAACACCCTGTAGCCCATCCTATCATAAAACTCAACCTATTATAGCGTTCAGACTGGCAGTTAAGATGTTAATAAAGATGGGCGACACACTTTTTGATTAGTCAATACACCAAGTATATAAAAACCCATCTAAGATGTGGACAAACAATTAGTTCTAAGTTATTTATCTGGAGTTTGTATGGTTTAGAAAAACTCCATCTTCCTGGCTGTTGCTGTCCTAATGCATTTAACTTCAGCCATCAGCTATGATTAAACACCTGCTGTTGTGGGGAAACAAAGCACGCTAATCCAATATGTATTTCTGACATCTTAAATATCACCCAGTCCCCTGACATCAGGCACAGCTTTTCAGCGGGATGGAATTCCACAGCATATTTTTCTAATTTATGGATGGACAATAAATCAAAATTAAGCCTTGGGCAATGAAATATACATCAGTGCAGAATGAACTGACTGCAAACTAGGACAAAACAGCAGAGGGAAGCAGCTAGGATACATTAATGGAGCATAAACACTGCACCAACACAAACTTATTGAAGTGGAAGAACAGAAAAATAAAACCATATGAAACATGGATAGAAACAAGATAAATATTATAGCTAGATAGATAGATAAATAAATACAAGATAGATAGATATACAACATATACAAAGACAAATGCAAGTATAAGATATACTATTGCTACATAGAAACGAGATAAATTCAAGTGTTAAGTAGACAAAAAGATATGTTATATGGATAGATGATAGGCAGACATTCATAGATAGAAAGATGGATGGATAGATCGATAAATAAATAAATTGATAGATAGATATGAGATAGATAGATATTAGATGGATATGAGATAGATAGATAGATATGAGATAGATAGATAGATATGAGATAGATATGAGATAGATAGATATGAGATAGATAGATAGATAGATATGAGATAGATAGATATGAGATATATAGATAGATAGATAGATAGATATGAGATAGATATGAGATAGATAGATATGAGATAGATAGATAGATATGAGATATATAGATAGATAGATATGAGATAGATAGATATGAGATATATAGATAGATAGATATGAGATAGATATGAGATAGATAGATAGATAGATATGAGATAGATAGATATGAGATAGATAGATAGATATGAGATAGATAGATATGAGATAGATAGATATGAGATATATAGATGGATAGATATGAGATAGATATGAGATAGATAGATATGAGATAGATAGATAGATAGATATGAGATAGATAGATAGATAGATAGATATGAGATAGATAGATAGATAGATAGATATATATGAGATAGATAGATAGATAGATATGAGATAGATAGATAGATAGATATGAGATAGATAGATATGAGATAGATAGATAGATAGATATGAGATAGATATGAGATAGATATATATGAGATAGATAGATAGATATGAGATAGATAGGTATGAGATATATAGATAGATAGATATGAGATAGATAGATATGAGATAGATAGATAGATAGATAGATAGATACCAAATAGAGAGGAGGAGCAGCACACCAGAGTAGTGACGTGCAGATGGTGGGTACAAGCAGTCGCAGGGGCCCTGATCCTGGGTCAATGAGGTAGGTACAAGAAGGTTGACTGCAGCACACCAGCGTATACAATAAAGGATGTAGCTTTATTCCATAAATACAGTGACTACGTTTCTGTGCTCTCACACCACCATTATGCACTTGACAATGGTGGTGTGAGAGCACAGAAACATAGTCACTGTATTTATGGAATAAAGCTACATCCTTAACTGTATACGCTGGTGTGCTGCAGTCAACCTTCTTGTATCTAGATATACAGAGAGTTAATACATGTACAATAGATACATAGATGAAAATATTAAATAGATAGCTAGATAGATAATAGATATACCACTGATACATACATTTATAGATATCAAACAGATACAACAGTTAGGTATACGAATAGATATGTCATGGATAGATAGATAGATAGATAGGAGATATATATATATATATATATATATATATATATATATATGAGATAGATAGAAAGATAGATAGATAAGATAGATAGATAGATAGGAGATAGATATATATGAGATAAATATATGATAGATACATATATATATAGATATATGTAGAAAAACAGCAGCACTCCAAGGTATACGTGAATAATGTGTGGCTTTATTCACCAAAGCATCAGAGGTGAATAAAGCCACACATTATTCACGTATACCTTGGAGTGCTGCTGTTTTTCTACATATATCTTTGGGACTTGGGACCGAGTCAACCAGCCAGCACCACCTTCAACCTGGCTGTGCTGCCCGCTTTCTTTTCGTTAGATATATAGATAGATAGGAGATAGAAAGATAGATAGATAGATAGATAGATAGGAGATAGAAAGATAGATAGATATTATATAGATAGATAGATATGAGATAGATAGATATGAGATAGATAGATAAATATGAGATAGATAGATATGAGAAAGATAGATTATAGATAGATAGATAGATAGGAGATAGAAAGATAGATATATAGGAATCCTGTAAAAAAGTAGCACAACCCAGAGGACAAAATAAGTGCAGGTGCAAACAGTTGTAAGTGCATTGGTCAGTAGTGTTGAGCGGCATAGGCCATATTCGAATTCGCGAATATTCGCAAATATATGGCCGAATATTCGCATATTCCTAATATTCTCGTTTTATTTTCGCATATGCGAACATTCGCGAATGCGAAAATTAGCATATACAAAATTAGCATAAGCGAAAATTCACATACGTGAAAATTTGCATATGCAAATTCGCACACCAGTCTCACACAGTAGTATTAGAGCCTTCTTTACACCACACAAGCTGGAAGCAGAGAGGGGTGATCACTGTGATGTGTACTGTGAAAAAAAAAATAAAAATAAAAAAAATAAATAACGAATATTCGTAATTACGAATATATAGTGCTATATTCGCGAATATTCGCGAATTCGCAAATATGCGATATTCGCGAATAAAATTCGCATTGCGAATATTCGCGAGCAACACTATTGGTCAGAGGTTCACCATTTAATATGAATAGCATTGACTGCAGTGCTCAAAAAATCTAATGTGAACAGAGGTTTATTCCATCAAATGTGAAATTGTGAAGGTTCTATTCTCTCCTGGAACCCTTTTCAAGCCTGAAAAGCTACCAAGATAAAGATACAGAGATAGATATGTGACAGATAGTTAGATGATAAATAGATAGATATGTGGCAGATAGATAGATAGATATGTGACAGATAGATATATATGTGACAGATAGATAGTTATGAGATAGGTAGATAGATAGATAGATAGATATGAGATAGATAGATATGAGATAGATAGATAGATAGATAGATATATAGATAGATAGGAGATAAATAGATAGATAAATATGATATAGATAGATATGAGATAGATAGATATAGATAGATAGATAGATATGAGATAGATAGATATGAGATAGATAGATAGATAGATAGATAGATAGATGGAGAGATAGATGATAGATAGATGTGAGATAGATAGTTGATAGATAGATAGATGATAGATAGATGGATGATAGATAGATGATAGATCTGTGTTAAATCTAGTGTTTATTTGGCATGAACAAAATAACACATTATACTTCACAACAGCAGTTCCCACCCTGTTTCCTTCTCTAGTCTTTCTGAAATAGATGTGTATATAGTAAATATATAGTATATAGCTGTACATTACACAGGATGGGACATAGAATTAGATGCTATGTCCTCACAGTCCAAACCCTGAAATCCCCCATTATACCCCATACATGGCTGGAGTTTACATTTGACACTGCTTGTTGTTACACAGGGCAATTATTTGGTTAATTCTGGCAACGATTATTAATGTCTATTTTTTTTTTACAATCCGCTATTTTCTAGTTTCTACCGAGTGGAGCTGTCCAAGTGCTGAAATGATGGATGCTGTTTGAATGAGGAAATTTGCCACAAAATCTAAGGGTGATTTACAAGATAATTGAGAATATTTAAGAGGAGATTGAATCTTGATGTATTATCCTGATTTGCTTCCCAGCCTTATAGGGACACTTACGTTGTGTTAGAGATTAGCTGTGGATGGGAGAAATCATGCGCTTCTTTTGTCTTACAGATGTTTCCACAAATTAGTATTTTAGGCGGCATTAATATGCGTAACCTGTAGTTCACCTCATCCAAATCACCTCTGGACTCGGTGACATTGGCGGCAGTTAAGAGTTATTTCTAATGGGATTTTTAAATGTGTCCTTTTACATTGAAGAACAAAGCTTTAATATGGTTGCCTAAATCTGTTCTTGTCACAGATTCTTGTTATTACACGGACACAGAAAAGAATAAACAGGAGGTTTTTTACCCTCTTTTGTCTTTCGTGAGGGTTTTGTGCTGTATATTTTCCATTCTTTGTGTGTTGTCTTGTAGCGGGGCTGCGCATTACAAATCCAAGGATATCCTTACCCCGTCTGTCTCTTAGGTTCTTTTGGTTAATTGGAGTATTGAGATGGAAAATGAACCTGACTCAGCATAGAAATAAAAGCCAAGAGTTAATTCTGCAATAAAATACCACAGGATATGACAACAATGGCCTCTTAGGTTTCAGCCAATGTACTATGCCAGAAATGACTTACATGACCTGATGCACTTCTATGGGAGTCTTTATCGCCACTACACTTTGTTTGTCTATTATACTCCGTCTCTCTGCAAGCTAAAGTTTTGCTTCTGATATGTTTGTTATGTGTGGTGTCTATATAAGGTGAAATAATATGTTTCATCAATATAGGTTGGACTCTGTTGTTTAATGGGAACCTGTCATCACTTTCATGCTGCCCGAACCATAAGCAACAAAAAAAAACACAGACAGACTGACTTGTAGCAATGGTCTATAACTTACCCTGGTTTTTCATAAGAAGTATAGTTATAAAATCTGCTGGGAATGGGGTTCTGAGTCACTGGGGTGCTACACGGTGGCTTGTCCATGCCTCTCTGGCCTTAACTGATAGACCTCTTCCTGTTTGGGTATAGAAGGAGATCTATCAACCAAGGGGTGAGAAGATGCCCCAAAAACCACCTTGATGACTTCAAGCCCCATTTCTGAATGTTTATATAAATATGATTCCTCCGAAACACTGCACCGTTTCAGAGTGAATCATGGACCATTGTAATAAGGAAGCCTGTTCAATTCTGTCCAGATCATGGGCAGGTTCCCTTTAAAGTGTCCATCCTAGGCCATTTCTATTAGCCAGAGGAAGATCAAGAGAAGCTTCAATAGAATCCCCCTTTTGCAAAGCTTCAACAAAATTATGTAGGACATGGTCACTCATGCCGTGTGGTCCTGGGACAACACAGTGGCGATTTTGGCCCTTAGGTCAGCATCTTGTGCCTAGTGAAAGTGATCATAATGTGATGCAAACTTTGTCATGACTGTAACCTGCCAGTCAACAGAAACCTATAGTATCCCAACAACGTATGGCTCCCATTCACTTTTACTTGTTGGGATGCAGGCATGTAATCCTGTGATCTTTAGCTGTGTGTCCTGTGTTGTGGGTGAAGCTGCTATGTAGCCCTAGCCTGATATTGGATTTCATGGAAAATGTGTAGAAGCCCACAGAAAACCAAACCAATACTCCGTGAATACCCAATTGGTCAAGATTTTAGGATGTTGCTGGTAATTTAGTTAGTGTTATCTAGGGGTTTGCATGTGAGAAACACTGACTGGACGTAACGATCATAGTTGTCTGGTGTCTCAGAGTTGAATAGGTAGACTATGGTGGTGAGGCTTAAACGGGTGTTCCCACAATTGAAAGTTATCACTTATCCATAGGATATGGGATAACTAGGTAATCGGTGGTGGTATGACCAATGGGGCCCCTGCTGATCATCAGAACGGAGGAGAAATGTCATTTAGGTATTAAAATTGTTACTATTCTTAGTTTACAGATGGTTTCCCATCAAACACTGTGAAATTTATATAGAATTTCTGTAATGTCACCCTGCTGTATATCACTTCCGTTGTCTCAAATGTTGGCTTTGCTAATATTAAATGTGCATTCTGTTGAGTAGCACAGGTGCCCAGTAGATTGGAGGCCCATTGCCATACAATAACAGTAATAGCCCCAGCGATCCACTGATAAATGAGCAATGGTTGGCCAGTTAAAAAACATTGTTTGTTGGCTGTACATCTCTCCATATAATATTCGATGTGCTGCCAACAAATGATAGAGGCAAATGGCTGCAAAATAATCCAGTGACCATTCATGCATGCCTCCCCGCACAATTGTCAAGTCTTGTAATGGGCTCTATAAAAGATTAGATCGGCACTGTGTATCAGCACACATAATAAATGCCTCATATTGTATGTTGGAAACTCAGCAGATGAATTCTGTAGCTCACAATGAATGGTGGATTGGTAGGCAAACTTCTTTTTGATGAACTATTGGAGAGCGAGGGGCTGTTCTTGCCACATAGGACTTTTGCTCTGCTCACACCTTGGTCTGCTATATCATTGCAAGTTGGATTAAAGTTGGACATACACATTAGATATGTAGCCTCCGAACCTGTGAATTCTAAAGTGTTACGGTATGTCGTCCTCCCTGCTCTTCATGTTGGGTGAGAAGAATTGTCCATGTTGGATCACAACTCCATTTGTTCCGGAGAAGATGCTGTTAGAAGATTCTAGCAACAGTTTTTTACTCTTTCTCCATTCAGTAGACATGTGTGGTCAGTCAAGCCAATAGTGTATGCACTCTATATTGGAGATCAGGTGATCAAACTTTCAGCCAAGCGCTATTTTATGTATAAGATCAGTTAAACCAAGGTATGTCAACAACTGGTAACACATTCCACTTTTAATATGAAATGCTGGGGTACAGAAGTCCATGTCACAGCCTTATAGAGGGTTCTGCAGTATTGGAATGGTCCCTGATTCTCTACAATATTTTACCATACACATTGTACATTGTATATGTAGAAAACATGTTGCCTGATTTAGTACATGTTTAGGCACAATTAATTGCCGGGAGGTTAGTCGTAACATATAAGACCATCCATCTGTATTTCCTACAATAAAGATTACCACAGCTACTAATAAGCCATTAAATGAATGAAGTGTTGATCTATTTTATAAAATGCCGCTGTGGTGAAAGAGTCCTCATTAAGCTAACAAGGGCAGAGAAGAAAAATGGCTGTGTAAAAAGCGCCAGCATGATATAACCGTATGCCTGTATCATTTCATAAATACACAAATCACAAGCGGGTTTGTTATAGCGGTAATCATCGAAAATCAACTCATTAATGAAGGTAATATCTGACTGAGCTTAATGACTTATTAGGTTTCATACACTGACGACCATTGATAAGCTAAACTAGATCAGTTATCTGCAGACAGATTTTCATTTCGGCAACATGATTTCATTAATATTGTAAATATTTAATTATGAGGCGGGAAATGAGTGGAGAGGCTCAAGGTGTCAGGAAAAGGAACCTGAAAGAATCCAATTAAGAGTCTCTTATGATAAAAACAAACACTTGCTTCACAGGCCAAATGGCCGCCATCTTCAATCCTGCCGCAGCCCTAGACAGGGCTTACCTCTGTAGAGTATAGCATATGGAAACGTGTCACCCTCATAGTGCATCCGGTTTTACAATCCTACAAGTATATCGAAATTAGATTATTACTGATTTATGTGTAGGGTCTGCATACTTGTCATCAGGTCATTATCTTGTAGGACTGTCCAATGGACCAGATGTAAGAAGGAATGGATGGATGGAGGGTTTATGACTATAAGGCCGCTTTCACACGGTGGAAATTCCGTGCAGAATTCTGTATGAATTTTCTGCATGAAATTCCACCTAAATGTATCGCCAATTAACTTTTATGGGACTCCGCAATAAAATTCTGTTTACCGCTTTCCGGAAAAATATAAGTCTGGTCTTATAATTTTCTGGACTTTGGCTGCGGAATCCCATTGAAGTCAATGGGGCTGACTTACTGCTGAATTTGTGCGGAATTTGTGCGGAATCATGCGGAATCAGTGCGGAAATTTCTGCAGGAATTCCGCACCGATCCTGTATGTGTTTAAAATCTGCAGAATTCTGCACCGAACCGATGTGGATGCAGAATGCATGCAGATAGGCATATTTTCCGCCATGTGAACGCGGCCTAAGGCTATGTTCACACAGCTGAATTTTTTCATTGAATTCTGCATGAATTTATAGCCAAATCACTTCAATAAGAATCCGCTGCTCCTTTAACACAGCAGAATTTCTGTTGCAGAATTTCCGTTGCAGGAATTCTATTAAAGTGACTAGGCAATTAATTTCTGTGGAATTTACTGCAGAATTTTCATGAAGTATTCTGTGCAGAAATTCTGCCATGAGAACATAGTTTAAGGCAGGGGTCTCAAACTCGTGGAACAAAATATTGCGGCCCACACCAGAGATGTGCAATTTGTATTGCCCGATGCCCAGGACATGCAGTTCTGGGGGCTGGGCAGGTGACCTCTTCAGGAATTTAGTCCTGCTTGGGGCAAGCAGCGCTAAATGCTGGAAGACTTCACACAAGACTTGATGGGGGCGCATCATCTGCGTTCGCAATCAAAACCCCATTCCCCATCCAATAGAGCCCATTACCTTCACTTACCTTGCCCTCCTCCTCCCTGTCTCTGGTTGGCCGGCCGGCCCGAGTCTGATGTGATGTCCCTACGCAGACCCGCGCAGGAGGACGTCAGTGACATCACTCGTCAGGCCGCCGCCGGAGAGGAGAAGTGCAGCGCACGACAGGTAAGTGTGTCTATGTGTGTGTGCATGTGTGTGTGTCTGTCTGTGTGTGTGCCTGTGTGTGTGTGTGTGTGTGTGTCGGGGAAGGGGGGGGGGACGTAATGCTACCTTCCTAATGTGGGGAACATGCTACCTTCCTTATGTGGGGAAACTGCTACCTTCCTAATATGGGGAACATGCTACTTTCCTTATGTGGGAAAACTGCTACCTTCCTTATGTTGGGAACATGCTACCTTCCTAATGTGGGGAAACCGCTGCCTTCCTAATGTGGGGAAACCGCTGACTTCCTAATGTGGGGAAACCGCTGCCTTCCTAATGTGGGGAAACAGCTACCTTCCTAATGTGGGGAAACCGCTACCTTCCTAATGTGGGGAAACCGCTACCTTCCTAATGTGGGGAACATGCAACCTTCCTAATGTGGGGAAACCGCTACCTTCCCAATGTGGGGAACATGCAACCTTCCTAATGTGGGGGAACTGCTGCCTACCCAATGCTCACCCCAGAAGTAGCACCCCCATCATCCTTCAGCTCATACTATTACCAAAGGGGGGTAGGGGGAATGGGGAGGGGGGTTGCTGGTGGATGATGGGGGTGCTACTGCTGGTGGGTTGTGTTGCTGGTGGATGATGAGGGGTGCATGAACGGGGCATTATATGTGAGGGGCGCATGATGTGGGCATTATATGTGAGGGGCGCATGATGGGGACATTATAAGTAAGGGGTGCATGATGGGGGCATTATATGTGAGGGGCGTATCATGAGGGCATTATATGTGAGGGGCGTATGATAGTGGCATTATATGTGAGGGGCGCATGATGGGGGGCATTATATGTGAGGGGCATATGATGGGGGCATTATATGTAAGGGGCGTATGATAGTGGCATTATATGTGAGGGGCGCATGATGGAGGGCATTATATGTGAGGGGTGCATGATGGGGGCATTATATGTGAAGGGCGCATCATGGGGGCATTATATGTGAGGGGCGTATGATAGTGGCATTGTATGTGAGGGGCGCATGATGGGGGCATTATATGTGAGGGGCATATGATGGGGGCATTATATGTGAGGGGCGCATGATGGGGGCATTATATGTGAGGGGCGTATGATAGTGGCATTATATGTGAGGGGCGCATGATGGGGGGCATTATATGTGAGGGGCGTATTATGGGGGCATTATATGTGAGGGGCGTATGATGGGGGCATTATATGTGAGGGGCGCATGATGGGGGCATTATATGTGAGGGGCGCATGATGGGGGCATTATATGTGAGGGGCATATGATGAGGGCATTATATGTGAGGGGCGCATGATGGGGGCATTATATGTGAGGGGTGCATGATGGGGGCATTATATGTGAGGGGCACATGATGTGGGCATTATATGTGAGGGGTGCATGATGGGGGCATTATATGTGAGGGGCGTATGATGGGGGCATTATATGTGAGGGGTGCATGATGGGGGCATTATATGTGAGGGGTGCATGATGGGGGCATTATATGTGAGGGGTGCATGATGGGGGCATTATATGTGAGGGGTGTATGATGGGGGCATTATATGTGAGGGGTGCATGATGGGGGCATTATATGTGAGGGGTGCATGATGGGGGCATTATATGTGAGGGGTGTATGATGGGGGCATTATATGTGAGGTGTGCATGATGGGGGCATTATATATGAGGAGCGTATGAGGTCTGAAGTCAAATGAATGGCATACATGTTTATAGTTCAGGTTATAGTAAACATGCCTTTGATCTGCATTTTAGGGATCTGATTTGTTTTTCCGAGAAAATTTGCTCTTATCTTTGGACTGTGTCTGGTATTGCAGCTTGGCATATTTCACATGAATGGATCTAAGGACTGGTTCACATCTATGCCGGGAGATATGTTTTAATGGTACCTAAACATATACTGTGGTATGCCCATAGCCTTAAAGTAGTACTGCAGACTACAAACTTACAGGGGACACAAACAGGTCCAAATTGACATACTTTTGGCAACTTTTACATAATTTAAAGGACATCTGCAGCCCTAGACACTTATCCCCTATCCTCAGGTGGCTAATGTGCGGGTCGTCAACCTCACTGAGGACAACAACACGCCCCCTCCATACAGCTCAATAGGAGAGAGGGAGATGCATCTCCGCCTCTTCCATAGAGATACATGGAGGGGGCGTGTCGGCTGCAGTGTCATGCTGCGGCCAACACGCCTCCTGCACGGGAGAGCCACGGCAAAGCTTGGGCCCCATACAGGAGATTGCAGGGGTCCCAGCATTCGGACCCCTCGCAATCCAACACTTATCCCCTATCCGGATAGGAAACAAGTGTCTAGGGCTGCAGATCTCCTTTAAATTATGTAAAAGGTGCCAAAAGTATGTCAATTTGGACCTGTTTGTGTCCCCTGTATGTTTGTATATTAGTGATTCATTGTCTGGTGTACATTTTTTCTTTTGTTTTTTGTTGCTGTTTTTATTTTACAGATTTAACAAATTTTAATATATTAACAAACAAAAAAAGTATGTGTTTAAAACACATGCAAACGGATACAAACGTATACCAGAAACAAATACATTACAAACAAAACAACTGTCCAGCATAGATTAAGTGCAGATTCTTGTGTCCTTTATTTTTATTTAAAACAACATGAACAATGAGGTACAAAAAGTCACACATTTTAGGTGTCAGCCACACTTATTCATGCTAAATTAATATGAATAAGGGTGGCTGCCACCTGAAACTCGTGGCATGTTTTGGTACATCCGTTGGTGAAACCTATCCTAATGGTTTCCAGTTTGTAGCTATGGTCTAGTATGTATCCAATGTGCACCATATTTATAAATCATAATTGTTATTAGGGTAAATATTCACACAGTATATTTTTCCCAAAGGAAGAAACAAATATGCTCGAAAGTGCACAACAGAAGTTCCGAAGCTAGGATGTTGCAGCATTTTTTTTCACACTTTGGATCGAATTTTGGATGCAGATTATCCCCATTCTACTGTGGCTAATCTGCAACCTGCATTACAGTCATTCCTTAGCAATGCAGTCAGGATAAGGTTAGGTCCATAGTGTGTTTTAGCTGTCCGTCAGAGGTTTTCATTGGCATTCCACCGAAAAATGGGAACCCGAGGCATACTCTGAAGGAGGGCAGTGGATGCCATTCATTTTCAATGTTTCAAACAAAGGTGTCTAGTGATTTCAAAGGGGTACTCCGCTGCTCAGCATTTTGAACAAACTGTTCCGAACACTGGAGCCGGCGCCGGGAGCTTGTGACGTCATAGCCCCACCCCCATCATGAGGTCACGTCCCTCCCTCTCAATGCAAGTCTAAGGGAGGGGGCGTGACAGCCATCACGCCCCCTCCCATAGACTTGTATTGAGAGGGAGGGACGTGACGTCATGATGGGGCGGGGCTATAAAGTCACGAGCTCCCGGTGCCGGCTTCAGCGTTCGGAACAGTTTGTTCCAAACGCTGAGCAGTGGAGTACCCCTTTAAGCAGATTTACAGGTACACTCTGCTGCGTTGTCCAGTCAGCTTAAAATTGTGCATTGGGGGGAGATTTATCAAAACCTGTCCAGAGGAAAAGTTGTCCAGTTGCCCATAGCAACTATTCTCTTTCATTTTTAACAAGGCCTCTGAAAAATTAAAGAAGCGATTTAATTTGTTTCTATGGGCAACTGGGTAACTTTTCCTCTGGACAGATTTTGATACATCTCCCCCTAGGTGACTCAGTTCAGGCCATTGAAATGAATGGTTCCTGCTGCCCTCTGTTACAGTATACCTCAGCATCCCTTTTTCGGTGGTGTGCTGACAGATACCTCTGATGAACAGGTAAACGCAATAAAACCGAAAGTAAGTGACATGTCAGTGATTCCAGAGTATAGGAAATATGAATACAAAAAACAAAAGTGCAGCATGTATTCCCCCTGAAATCAATGCACACTGCAATCATTTTCTTTATATGCATTTTGGCATGCAATGCACCAGAATGCAACATTTGGCATAATCTGTGTGTGTGTTATTGGCACAACCGGTTCCACCGGCGCTCAAAGGCAAACTCTCCAACAACTATGCACTGATTTGGTGCATTTGGTAGACGTTAGGTCAATTTGATTACAATTTTTATACTTGTCTCACTAAGTGCAGGTATATATGAAGCAAGCTCCCTTATTACTCTGGATTACATTATTCAGATAATAGAGCGGGCTGTGGTTTACAAGACATTTAAAACCATATGTATGCATTAATTAAATGAGCGTGCGGGAGGAGGGAGCCGAGAACATAACAATGCTGCATTGTATGCATGGAAAGATTTTTCATTCTGTTTCGCTTCAGCTCTGCCCCTGCAACAGAGGATCTAATCAATCTGCCGGCTATTAAGTTTGTTAATTGATAATGCATACTAATTAGGCTGAGCGCAGTTACTTAAGAGACTTTGCTAAGGTGATTGTAGGCACAAGTCCAAATGGAGTTTAAAGTATTCTGTGTGAGGTTAAAATCTATCAACCAGAATAGATGGATTTTATATTATAACAGAAGGCACAACATACTCATAAGTATTTAATGTATGGGCCTATTACCCATTGTTTCTTTATAAATGCTGCTCGACAATGAAATTCGCAGGCACATCCAATAAATACTACAACTGGAAATGAGTGTGTAACGTGAGTAAATATTAATTCTACCATTCAGGATCAAATGAAAGGGCTGCGGAAAGTGTTCTCTGCACTTGTTGGTTGACTTGAGGCAGTGTTCACACTAATGTAGACTCAGGGTTCACACTACATTGGTGCCCTCCTTGGTCATATCCATAGGCATACCGCTAAAAGCAGGATGCCGACATATGACCAGCGGATCCCCATGTTTTCTATGTCCGAAAAGAGTCACCTTAAATATACACACAGCATAGAATCCACACCATCTAGTACAGATTTGCTGCTGTGTATGTCATTGTCATTATAATGATTAATAAAAGAAATTAAAAAAATGCATTTGAAAAAAATTCACAGGATTTTGCTGCAGAAACGCTATGGATCCACAGCAACATCCACACCTATGATTTTTAACTAAATCCCCCCCCCCTTCAGAATCTACATATCTGCAGTTATATCTGCAGCAACTAATCCACACACTATGAGGGTATTCTGCAAAATTTCGGCATGAAAACACCCTTAGGCCAAATAATTTGGTAAAAAATCATCAGACTTTCTTATAACAATGAGTTCCATTGTTGTCAATGGTAAATCGGATGCTAGGGCACACATGAGAGAAAAAATCATCTGTTATTTCAACAGCTGTTAAATTAATGTGTACATCCTTTATTTTCCTTTTGGGAGAAAAACCTGCTAAAATAAAAGAAAAAAGGAAAATAGCGTCAGACATTCTACACATTTGAAAAAATCTGGGGCGCTAGGATCTCTCATAGATGGCAATGCAATTCCTTGCGGACTCCGCAGAAAGAATAGACTTGTCTATTCTTTCTGTGAACATCAGAGTCAGAATTTCCGTGGCAGAAACAACTGGCGCAGAAATTCTGCTGTGTGAACAGCGCAGCAGGATTCTATTGAAATCAAAGGGACTCTGCTACAGCCGAATGTCTATGCAAAATATTCCGTGTGAACATACCCTTACATTTAGTAAAACACATGCTAAAAACACACCAAAATACAGACTTTTTGGCACCTAAATGGGCAAAAAAAGGCCCTGACAGTCAATTTTATGCCTGTAGCAATCAAAAGCATAAAATTTAAATTTACATACAGTATATATATATATATATATATATATATATATATATATAGTGGAAACACATCACTGTTTGCAAGGCTTTCACACTATAAAAATACCTCCGTTATAAATGCCCGTTACAAAAACCCTGGAAATTAGCCATTAAACGGCCGTTAGAAAATCCCATTATAGTCTATGGGATTTTTCCAATAGCCGTTTTAACCTGTTATCACCCGTTATTAATAACGGCCGTTATTTTGTGATGGGCGAGAGTAACGGGAGAAATAGATCATGGGTTAAAACGGCTATTGGAAAAATCCCATAGACTATAAGGGGATTTTCTAACTACCGGTTAATGGCCGATTTCCAGGGTTTTTATAATGGGCATTTATAACGGAGGTATTTTTATAGTGTGAAAGCAGCCTAAGACTATACTATATTTTGGTTTTGGTTACACAGGTTTCATAGATAACATAAATAATTAGCCTTTTATCTACATAGCGGTTTCGAAGAAAGTTCTGGGGAAGAAGACATATTGCACACACTCAATTAAAGTGAATGTAAATGAGCAGAAAATTACTGAGAAATTCTTCAGTGAATAGGACAAAACATAGGATTCTCTTTGATGGATAGGTATTAAAGGAAATACTAAACAAAATACATTCTCCATTCACAATGAAGACGATGAAAATCATAGTATCCAATGGACCTGCCAAAGGCCATATATACACTTTACATCAGCCAGGGCCTTGTACTTAATGCACAGATAAACAGAATATAGATAAAGACACTGTAATATATATAATATATGTAACCACTTTTGCATAGTAATTATGTCCTGTAATTGTCTACTCCTAAGGCTTTGTTTACACAATGTAAAATTTACCAAGGTATTTTATTTTATGTGCAAATTTTTGCTGGTAATTGCCGCATATGGACAAATTAAATGTGGTAAGATAAAATACATTGGTAAATTTTACACTGTGTGAACAAAGCCTAAATGTCCAAAGTATTTATTTTTGGCTAGTTTATCTTGACCCTTTATTTAGCCAGATATTGTTAGAAAAAAATAATCATGGCCAACCAGATTTAGCCAAATCTCAATGGAAATGATCATTTAGCTCACACAATCAGAAAAGTGTCTAGCTTGACTGTGATGCTGAATGTTTTTCTTAACTTTTCGAGTTGCTTGGGTATTGTCAATTGCCAGTTCAGGGACGCAAGCAGGAAAGTGGCTGGAGCTGGAAAACTGGGGAGGAGCCAACAGGCATATAGGTATAACAACAGGTATATAATCAATCTGTCCAGCACTTGTGTCCTTTATTGCCATTAAAAAGTCATATCCGCCAACAAACACCAATAAGACGTTACAAGCATGATCCACCAACACTAATAAGACCATTGTTACTGTATTGGACATGTTATGAAGCAATCACTTTCTATCTTGAAAATGTTTTTGATTTGCAAGTGCCAAAGAGTATGAAGTAATGCTAAGTATTTTTCACTATGTGTATCTCTTTTATTAAGACTTGACCCTGACGTGATCACGCCACTATCTGAAATGATGATTTCAACCTAGTTGAAAGAAGTCAGCATTAAAGTCACACAACGCTACACATGATTCAATGGATCAACTACTCCAGAAGATGTTAGGTGTAAGAACAGATAACAGCAACTCGGGAGATCCAGGATGAAGAATGTGCTGCTTTATATTCAGTCCACCATAAATTGCAATGTTTTGGCAGAATAACCTGGCATGCTTGACATTCTTGAAATCATGAGGTTTGAGGACAATGCCAATATCCATTTTGTGCTATGATATCTGTATCATTAAAGGATACCTATCAATTTTACAAACTTTTGATATGTCATAGTCAGTGGGGGTCTGGATGTGGAGAACTCCACCAAATGCTAACAAAAGGGGGAAGAAGTGCTAAACTGTGCCAATTTGTTTCTGCTTGCTCTCCTCGAAAATCCAATGAGGATCTTAGGAAGTCTTATAGACCTTTTATGAATATGTTCACTGCTCACCCTACTCCCAAGGAAAGCGGAGTAGGGCCGAGCTTAAATGAAGGGGCACAGTGCACAGCTGATCACTTCGACCCTTTTGATTCAGCAATAAGTGGTACCTCTGTACCCTGACATAGATAATTTGAGTGGCAAGTTTATTCACGAAGATCTGTACCCAGAGCCCACCAATCAAAATTTCTGACATGTCATGTCAGAAGTTTGAAAAAAATATAGGTATTTTTTTAAGAGGTTATCCAGCAGCTGGGGGGGGGGGGGGGGTTAAAAGTATGTCTGTATATATATGGGGGGGTTCAAATGTATGCCTGTTCTGTGGTATATGAAAAAACCTTTACTCACCTCCTGTGCTCCCCAGATGCCTCGGTGTCCTGCTCTGGTCCTTGCAGCCATCCTACTTCTAAGCTGCAGTGTGACTGTCAGGCCCAGGAAGAACCCGTGCCCAGGGTGTCACACTGTTGCTCAGCAGATCGCTGGTCAAGGCGGGACGTCGCTGTGGCCAGTGATTCACTGAGTGGCAGTGTTACACAGACTTGTCTAACAAAGCCCGTGCATACGGGTGAAACAGCTGTCACACTTCATGTAGCGTTAGCAGTGTCCTGCACTTGTCTCCCTACACTGCTGCATATGCCTTTTTAATTCACCTTTTGTACAAAATGAAGAATGAAGATTATCGCAACTGAGAACAGAGTGAATGCGTTCTGATTTCTCTATACACTAAAGGCTTGTTTAGTCATATACCACAGAACAGACATAACCCCTTTAATGCCCTCATTCTTGGCCGCAGAATTTTCTTTTTGTAGTCTTACTAACAATGGCTAATTGACACCTTTAGTAGTTTAAAAGCTACTGTTTTCTTACCTTTTCTTTTCTCTTAAGATGCCTATGTTTATTTATAGCCCATTGCATTTAACAAAGAATATCTGAAGCACTGTAGGGCCAGTTCCTTGGTCACTAGGGTCATCTACTACAATTAGGAACCACAGTGTCTTGTATCAGTTCTAATACTTTTACCACCAGTTAATTGATGTCTTCTATGCAACAGACTTACATTCCTGGTTCTTGTTTGACCTTGTAATTTCAGAGTCTGTTTAAGACTTTGCATCTTCTCAGCTTCCCAATAATTGTAGCCATAGAAATACAGATAGTGTGGCTGACATGACAATAAGGACAATAAGTCATAAAATGACCAGAGCATATGTGGTATGATATGATATGAGATAATTTCCACCTGAGCATTGGTGAAAAAAAGTATCAGTGGTTGAACTTGTCGACAATAATTGGAAAGAAAACTTATACATACGTGTGTAGGAAAGAGTGGAGACAGCACCACTGGTATAGAGTAAAACGGGGGTTAACGTCAGAGCCGGAATAGGTTATCAATGTAGCATATAGAGAGACACTTCTTTGGAAGTCATGTGGTGGTGCTGGGATATAAGGCAAAGAAAAGTCTCAAATATTTGCGGTATACTAGACAATAAAAGACATCCGCACTCACCGCTGGATATGGGACTCGATGCACCTATCTGGAGAAAGCCAGCGGAAAGGCGTGTGTCGGTGCTCAGTGGCTATCACCGGTAAATTTGCGCGGTATGCGCTTCATCCGGCCGAATCAAGTGCATACCCTGCAAAATTACCGGTGATAGCCTCTGAGCGCCCACGCACGCCTACAGCCCCGGTCCGCCGGCTTTCTCCAGATAGGAGCATCGAGTCCCGTATCCAGCGGTGAGTGCGGATGTCTTTCATTTTCTAGTATACCGCAAATAATTGGAAAGAATGAGAATTATGATAAAGGTTTCTTCTTTGGTCAGATTATACAATAATCTTAGTCAGTTGCGTGCAGCCACATGGCATGGAAATCTTGTGTGCCCAGAAGAGTGCTCCCAAGTAAATCCAACCACAATCATTACATATCTTAAAGGGCATATCAGATTATTGCTTTTAAATTTACTCTTAGAATTGAGAAGTGTTTGCAATGTGTTGGTGCTATAATAAATATTCTTCTGTTAGAAGGCCCTTACACATATTAGTTGACTTGCCTGTCCTTCCGAAATCAGTTTTGGCTAATGTTAATCTAATATGTATCATCATCTAAAGACCTAGTAACATTTTCAAAAAAGTTAACCTATGGCTGTATTCATCATTATTTTTCTCAGCTTTCTTTTGTACCAAAAATGGTAGATTTTTGTAACAAAAAATGTCTGTGTTTTTCAATGGAAGTTCAATGGAAGACAGCATGGTAATACACATATCGTGTTATTTAACAGCCGTGATTTGGGCAAAAGATGACTGCAAAAAAACAGCTTTTTTTTGTGTAAAAAAGACGGGGCCAAAAAGTGGGAAAATTAGTTTTGTGGTCACCTGACCACTATGTTAGGCTGGGTGGTAGCCTGGGGTTGTAGGGTATATGGGGTGTAGCTGTGCAGTTACTAAAGGGTGCTTGCTTAACCCTTTCTATTTGTGACGCCAAGGTGAGGGCTATTCTCTGTATACTTGTCCTACCGCCACCTGTCCCAAGAGCAATAGGGAGATAGGAAATAATTGCTTGTCCACAACCAGAGATTTGCAGAAACTTGTCGGTACTTTTACTGAAGACTTTATGCAATAATGAACAGGAACAGTCCATATAACAAAGTCTGTTAGAGCTTGACAAATGGTTGGGACCTCTTGAGTCTTTTGAGCTTAGGAAGGTAATTGTTGCGCTGATCCACTGGATTTAGGGGTTTAGATTCGGTCCAGTAATCATGCTAGTTTTAGCGGGGATTGAGATTTTAACTCACGGTTTAGTTTCAGGCTGAGGCCAGCAGGCTTCTGGCCTAGTTTGTCTTTGTAAGTTGCGCAGATCCGTCCTGATAATCCGGCATCCACAAGAGCAGCAACCCAAAAGAGCGATCATTGGCTACAGCTCCCTTATATGGGCAGGGGCTGGACATAAGCTCACTGGTCCATAACAACTGTCAATCTTCTGTACAAACAGTTATGGGTAAACATGTGACCCAACATACCATAGAGGAATCAACAGGAATCACATGACCGAAGGTCCTGTGACCGCATCAAGGTAATTGACATTTACATACATTTTATACATAGAACACATCAAATTTAAGGGCAAAGAGGCGACTGGGGACTTACTCAGCAGGCGGACCCCATCCCTTACTAGGAACTCTTTGGGGACCACCATACAAGGTACAGTATACCATACGGTACCGTGACACCACATATGTCCATACGGGGACCAAGTCCCGCTGGGGAATTGGAAAACCCAGCCCCCATCTCTTTGATTTAAATGAGCCGACCGGAGTCAGATAGGAACTACGTTCAGCTCATTTTTGCCCCATATCTGGTTTTCTGGCTGGACTGAAAACCGCAGCATACCACAGTTTTCAGTCCGGCCAGAAAACCAGATACAAGGCAAAAATGAGCCAACTGGAGACACTATCTGATTCTGGAGGGCTCATTTAAATGAATGCGGGGTCGGGTCCAGCTGGGAAATGTGCAAACCGGGGGCTCCTGTATCCCAGCCAGACCAGTATGACACGAACAAAGTGTGAATGCAGCCTAAGACTATTTTGAAGTGATTTTTTATATGTACGGTTGTGTACTGATGGTTATTATATTTACTCGCCATTAGGATTAAAATGTTACTTGTATTTCCCCAGTGAATCCACACTAGATCGTGAGTGGTGGCCGCGTAATTTTGTGGGATGTTTTTCATTGGCCGGAACAGGAAAGTTGTTTGAAGGTAACATGGATGGAAGTCAGTCTGGGGTGGAGGTTCTTCTAGCTAGATAATGACTCTAAACATATGGCTAAAGCTACACTGGAGGTGGGGAGGAAAAAATTAAAATATCTTGGAATCGGTTAGTCAAAGCACAGACCTCAATTCAATTGAGAACCTATGGCATGACTTGAAGACTGCTGTATTCCAAAGCAACCCATCTAAATTGAAGCAGTTAAAGCAGTTTTGCCTGGAAGTATGAACACAAATACCAGCAACTAGGTGCTAAACTAATAGAGGCAGACCCCAAAAGACTGGTATTTGTACTTGCTGCAAAAATGTATTGACTTTCGGGGGTGAATACTGATGCAAAGTCTTATTTTTGTGTGTGCACAGCAAAATAATATTTACGGTCGTTACCATTTTGGGTAAATTATACAAAACACCCCAAAAAAATCTATTTTAATCCCAGGTTGTAACAAAGGGAGGAGTGAATATTTTCAAAAGGCACTCTGTGTTGTTAGAATTGGGACAATCTTTACACTAAAAGAAATTCTCTCATCTCAGTATAATGGAGTCTTCTGTCAGATCACTATAATCAAAGTCGTAATGATGATTGTCACTTCTAGGCAGGTCTCCGGGTAGAAGTGACAGATTTCAATCAGAACAATTGACTATTAACACACACCAGTTTAGACTGACCATATTCTTTTCTTTTAGGGTTTATTGACTGGTGTTTTCTTTTTATGCAGCTGCAATTGTTCAGGCATTTTTTTTCCTTTCTAAAAGCTTTTGGGAAAAAAATTGAATTAATGTGTTACCGAAAGTTGGGAAAGTCCCACAAAACATGATTTTTGTTTGCATTTTATAGTTTCCTGTTGACTTATAACAAACATATCTGTTTTTGCTTAAAATGTGGTAAAGATAGGAGAAAGGGCAGCAAAAATTGTTTACCCTAGAGGCATCCTAGGAATATTTTTTTAATTTGACTAGACTACAGGGGCTGTAAAGTTAGAGTAGTTGATAATATAGTGTCTGTACCTGTGTTTAATGGAAGTTATCACAAATCTTATGTGATCTTTGCCCCAATGTGTATTTTGAACAGCTTACACTTGTAGTTGGAGAGAGGGAACTCCAACAGGAAACAGCCATTTTCCAAAAAGAAATCAGCAGCATTACGGTGGGCTCACAACAGAGCCTTTACTGCATGTAAGGTCTGGGTGTTCAGGAGTATAGAGTTTGCTGTGGGTGCTCTGCTTTTTTCTACGCTTGTACAAAAACCCAGGTTATTTTCCCCTGCAGACTGCCTTTGCATCTTTTTCTCCCTCTCTCCAACCCGTGGGAGCTGCCCTTCAAGTGAGATGGACCCGGACTGTATCCAGTGAGTATCTGCCCCATCCTAATTGGATATCAAGATCTGTGCATGCACGAGAAGAACCACACTGACACAAAGTTAAGCTAAATGATACTTCCTGTATTGCAACAGTTACATGGGTTTATATAGACTGTAAACAATGTGCCGTGTGTAAAGCTATACGTCATAAATGGCTGTCCTTGTGATTGGTTTCTTCCATCTGCAGGTGTTGTTTATCCAGGATGCAGTCTCTGCATCTGAGGAAGTCAGATGCTTTCCCTAGGGATCAATGGGATAACCTATCCATGTGCACCAAACTACACAAAGAATTAATCATGAAAAATATATCACTTTATTAGAGACACAATTAAAATGACAATACATTAAAAAACAGCAGCAGGCAGAAGAAAACGACTCAGATCAGAGAGTGTAAGCATCCCTATAGTAACATGGGATATACAAAAAAAAAATATATATATATAGAGGTGAACATGTGATACCTCAGATAATATGTATAAAATAGGCAATCACAATAGAATGGTATCTATACCCTTAAATAAGATTGTAAACCCAGCACACTGTAAACATAGAGACAAACAATAGTGAGGTAGCATATAATTGTCAATTGCATGATGTACGGAGAAGTATGAGTGGGATCATGGGTGAATCCATACCATATTGAGGGCAAAGCAAAATCCACAAACGTTGGAACACCGATTTCCCACTCAGCAAAAACAACAAAACAAAAGAACTGACCGTTCATTCAGTCCATCTGACAGTGTGCTATACTCACAGCTGATATGAGCCTATCCCTATGCCGTTTCGCTCACTCTCTTCCTCAGGGAGTGTTTTGGGAAGGTGAGGATGTAGTTTATATATATATATAAAGATCCGACCAATCAAAGAGCAGTTTATCCACATACCTAATAAGTACAGCTGTGCATGCTATACGAGAGTGTATTTCGGTCACCGGTGCCATCTTGGAACATACTGCACATGACGTGTGCGCACTTGCCTCATCCCACCAAGGAGCGGGCGCATGCACAGTAGAAACCAGTGGACGATGGTAAACATAGAGATCTAGCGCATGCACAGATTTAACAAGAGGTATAGTATATGCAAATTATATGGACAGATATACACGACATAGACAAAAATTAAAAAATGATAAGATTATGTGCAAGAAGGTGCCAAAGTGCTAGTGCTCAAAAACAAAAGTGCAGCATGCAATGATATCACACATATAACACTAATATATTGATTACTTCCTTAAACCCATCGATGAATCTTTACCTACAAGACACAAGTGACATTATGGATGGAATCCAATTGGACAAAGATGCCATTCTAGTGACCATTGACGTTGATGCATTGTATACATCTATCCGCCATTCAGATGGCTTGGAGCCAGTGGAGGCCTTTCTCTCCATGATGGACTTGGAACCAGATTTGAGTGAGTTTATTGCTAAATTCCTTCAATTTGCTCTCACTCACAATTTCTTTTTGTTCAAAGACCTCCTCTACCTGCAACTCCAGGGAACAGCTATGGAGGCGTCTTGTGCACCCTCATACGCTAATCTTTTCCTGGGGTTGTGGGAGAGGAGGATATTTATGTTGGAGCCATCTGAACTCATTGAAAAGGTGTCGCTATGGGGCAGGTTTGTTAATGACATCTTTGTCTGGCATGGGTCTGCTGAGGAACTGAAAATGTTTATGGCTGAATTGAATAACAACAGCTATAACATCAAATTAACATACAAAAGTGGACGGTCAAATATGGACTTCCTGGATGATCTCTTTAACCCCTTAAGGACCGGAGGTTTTTCCGTTTTTGCATTTTCGTTTTTTGCTCCTTGCCTTTAAAAAAATCATAACTCTTTCAAATTTACACCTAAAAATCCATATGATGGCTTATTTTTTGCGCCACCAATTCTACTTTGTAATGACGTCAGTCATTTTGCCCAAAAATCTATGGTGAAGCGGGAAAAAAAATCATTGTGCGACAAAATTGAAAAAAAAACGCTGTTTTGTAACTTTTGGGGGCTTCCGTTTCTACGTAGTACATTTTTCGGTAAAAATGACAACTGATATGTATTCTGTAGGTCCATACGATTAAAATGATATCCTACTTATATAGGTTTGATTTTGTCGGACTTCTGGAAAAAATCATAACTACATGCAGGAAAATTAATAAGTTTAAAATTGTCATCTTCTGACCCCTATAACTTTTTTATTTTTCCGTGTATGGGGCGGTATGAGGGCTCATTTTTTGCGCCGTGATCTGAAGTTTTTAACGGTACCATTTTTGCATTGATAGGACTTATTGATCATTTATTCATTTTTAAATGATATAAAAAGTGACCAAAAATGCACTATTTTGGACTTTGGAATTTTTTTGCGCGCACGCCATTGACCGAGCGGTTTAATTAATGATATATTTTTATAATTAGGACATTTCCGCACGCGGTGATACCACATATGTTTATTTTAATTTTTATTTACACTGTGTTTTTTTTTTTTATTGGAAAAGGGGGGTGATTCAAACTTTTAATAGGGGAGGAGTTAAATGATCTTTATTCACTTTTTTTTTTCACTTTTTTTGTGCAGTGTTATAGGTCCCATAGGGACCTATAACACTGCACACACTGATCTTCTATGTTGATCACTGGTTTCTCATAAGAAACCAGTGATCAACGATTCTGCCGGATGACTGCTCATGCCTGGATCTCAGGTACTGAGCAGTCATTCGGCGATCGGAGAGCGAGGAGGCAGGTAGGGGCCCTCCCGCTGTCCTGTCAGCTGTTCGGGATGCCGCGATTAGCCGCGGCTATCCCGAACAGCCCGACTGAGCTAGCCGGGAACTTTCACTTTCACTTTTAGCCGCGCGGCTCAGCTTTGAGCGCGCGGCTAAAGGGTTAATAGCGCGCGGCGCCGCGATCGGCGCTGCGCGCTATTAGAGGCGGGTCCCGGCTTCACTATGACGCCGGGCCCGCCATGATATGATGCGGGGTTACTGTGTAACCCCGCGTTATATCAGAAGAGCAGGACCAAGGACGTACCGGTACGTCCTTGGTCCTTAAGGGGTTAATGTTCATGCAGATGGATATATATTATCTAATGTACATCAACAAATTCTCTCCTGCATGCCACATCTTCTCATCCACAACCTCTCATTTCCAACATTCCCGTAGGTCTATTCTTACGGATGAAGCGTATTTGTTCAACATCCTTCTACTTTGAGGAACAGGCCAAAAATCTTACAAACTGGTTCAAGGAAAGAGGCTACAGGCAACAGGACATCACAAGGGCATACAGTGAGGATCAAAAATTTGGGCACCCCAGGTAAAAATTTGTATTAATGTGCAAAAAGAAGCCAAGGAAAGATGGAAAAAATGGTGTCTGCAAAAGTTTAGGCACCCTGCAGAGTTAATATCTTGTACTGCCCCCTTTGGCAAGTATTACACCTTAAAAACAGCCAAGAGTCTTTCAATTCTTGTTTGAGGTATCTTTGCCCATTCTTCCTTACAAAAGTTTTCCAGTTCTTTGAGATTTCTGGGCTGTCTGTCATGCACTGCTCTTTAAGGTCTATCCATAGATTTTCAATTATGTTGAGGTCAGGAGATTGTGAAGGCCATGGCAAAACCTTCAGTTTACACCTCTTGATGTAATCCCCCGTGGATTTCGAGGTGTGTTTAGGATCATTATCCATTTGTAGAAGCCATCCTCTCTTTAACTTCAACTTTTTCACAGATGGCATCAAGTTAGCATCCAAAATTTGCTGAAATTTTATTAAATCAATTTTTCCTTCTACTCGTGAGATGTTCCCTGTGCCACTGGCTGCAATACAACCCCAAAGCATGATTGATTCCCCCCCCCATGCTTAACAGTTGGACAGAGGTTCTTTTAATTAAATTCTGTTCCCCTTCTTCTCCAAACGTACCTTTGCTCATTCCGGCAAAAAAGTTAAATTTTAATCTCATCGGTACACAAAACTTGTTTCCAAAATGCATCAGGCTTGTTTATATGTTCATTTGCAAAGTTCAAATGCTATTTTTGTGGTGAGGACGTAGAAGAGGTTTTCTTCTGATGGTTCTTACATGAAGACCATATTTGAACAAGTATCTCTTATAGTGAAATAGTGTACCACAACTCCAATGTCTGCCAGATCTTTCTGGAAGGATTGTGCAGTCAAACGTGGGTTTTGAATTGTATTTCTCACAATCCTGCGAGCTGTTCTGTCTGATATTTTTCTTGGTCTTCCAGATCTTGCTTTAACTTCCACTGTTCCTGATGACTGCCATTTCTTAATTACATTCCAAACAGAGGATATTGACATCTGAAAACATTTTGATATCTTCTTATAGCCTTCTCCAGCTTTATGAGCGTCAACTATTTTCTGTTTCAGATTTCTAGATAACTGCTTTGAAGAACCCATGGTGCTGATTGTTGGGGCATGGTCAGATGAGTCTGGGCATTTAAAACCTTTGAGATTGACATCACCTGGTCTTCCCAGATGATGGTTGAGAACAATCCATGACACTGGCAGGTCTCAGCTTTGCAAAGGGGGCAGTGCATGCTATAAATTCTGCAGGGTGCCCAAACTTTTGCAGACACCATTTTTTTGTTTTCTGTTATTTTGAAAGTGTAAATTATGGAAATAAAATTTTACTTTTGTTGACATATTATAAGAATGTCTAATTTGTAATTTGATGCCTTTTGGAGATTTTTTCATCTTTCCTTGGCTTCTTTATGCACATTAATGCAAATTTTTACCTGGGGTGCCCAAACTTTTGATCCTCACTGTATCTACGTGCAAAAGAAATTCCAAGAAACAGTCTATTGACGCAACCTAAGAGGAAACCCAACGATAACCAGGTAAGGTTTATTTCTAACTACAACTCACACTGGTGACAAATGCAGAGGGCCTTACAGAAACACTGGTCGATCTTGCAGATGGACCCAGTACTTGCACAATATGTAACTGATAAACCATCTATTACTTATCGTCGTGCAAGAAATCTAAGAGACATCCTGGTGCACAGCCATCATAAAAGTACAATAGGTAAGGGCATATTCGGATTAAAAGGCACTAAATGGGGGTACAGGCCATGTGGGAGGGGGGGGGCCCGTTCCAATGTTGAAAGAGCCACAGATTTTGTGGATTCCACTGAAGAAAAGAATTATAAAATTACTCATACTATAGACTGTTGCACTGCTTGAGTGGTCTACTTTGATGTTGTCCCTGCAATTTGATTTATGTTGGGTTAACCTCTAGGGAGCTACGGAGGAGGGTCCGGGAGCATATATTGGAATTGAAGCAGCTAAGAATGAGCAAGATGTTACGAAATTGAAAGCCTTACCCTGGCATTTTAACCCTTTAACGACCACGGATGTAAATGTACGTCCTGTTGGGGGGGCGCACCAGGACGTACATCTATGTCCTGTGTTTGACCGCGAGCAACGGATCGGTGCTCACGTCATACACTGCAGGTTCCAGCTGCTAGCAGCAGCCGGGGACCCGCCGGTAATGGCCCGCATCCGGGATCACACGGATGTCCGCCATTAACCTCTCAGATGCTGTGATCAGTACAGATCACGGCATCTGCGGCAATGCGCATGTTAAAATAGATGATCGGATCGGCCGCAGCGCTGCCGCGGGGATCCGATCATCTGCAATGGGGGACAGTGGTCCCCTCACCTGCCTCCATCCGTCTCTCAGCGTCTCCTGCTCTGGTCTGAGATCGAACAGACCAGAGCAGAAGATCACTGATAATAATGATCAGTGCTTTGCCCTATGCATAGCACTGAACAGTACAGTAACACCCCGACCTACGATGGCCCCAACATACGATAATTTCAACATGCGATGGCCTCTGAGGCCATCGCATGTTGAAGGCAGCATCAACATACGATGCTTTTGTATGTCGGGGCCATCGCATAAACGGCTATCCGGCAGCGCAGACTGCTTCAGCTGCTGCCGGATAGCAGTTTACGGTGCCCCGTGTCCTGCGGTGACGATCACTCACCTGTCCTCGGGGCTCCGGAGCATCCTCTTCGGGATCCCCTGCATCGCCGGCACTCTCCTTCGTCGTCATCACGTCGCCGCGCATGCTGTCCTGTCATCCAGTAGGAGCGGCAAGCGTAGTGATAGTGGCGACGGAGAACGAGGATCCCGAGGAAGCAGAGACGTCCGGAGCGTCAGGGACACCCCGGGGACGCGGTGACAGCGATGGAAGGCGACATCCAGGGCAGCGGTGACGGTCCGGAGTGGCAGGGACAGGTGAGTATAACTTCCTATTCTTTCCATTGCACGGATCCCTCAACATACGATGGTTTCAACAAACGGTTCATTTGGAACGGATTACCATCATATGTTGAGGGACCACTGTATTAGCAATCAAATTATTGCTATAGATAGTCCCCTATGGGGACATACAAAGTGTAAAAAAAAGTTGAAAAGTATTTAAAAAAAAAAAAAAGTGAAAAATCCCCTCCCCCAATAAAAATGAAAATTGTCTGTTTTTCCCATTTTACCCACAAAAAGTGTAAACATTTTTTTTATAAACATATTTGGTATCGTCACGTGCGTAAATGTTTGAGCTATCAAACTATAATGTTAATGATCCTGTACGGTGAACGGCGTAAACGTAAAAAAAAAATACTGCTTTTTTGTAACATTTTATTCTAAAACAGTTTATAAAACAGGATCTAAAAGGTTTATATATGCAAATGTGGTATCAATAAAAAGTACAGATGACGACGCTAAAAATGAGCCCTCATACCGCCCTATATATCGAAAAATGAAAAAGTTATAGGTGGTCAAAATAGGGTGATTTACTGATTTTGTGCAAAAAGTTTTCGATTTTTTTAAAGCGGTACAATAATATTAAAGTATCTAGCCATGGGTATCATTTTAATCGTATTGACCCACAGAATAAAGAACACATGTCATTTTTACCGTAAAGTGTACAGTGTGAAAACGAAACCCTCCAAAATGTGCAAAATTGTGGTTTTCATTTAAATTTCCTCCCTAAAAAAATTATTTTTTTTGTTCGCCGTACATTTTATGGTAAAATGAGAGATTTCATTACAAAGTACAATTGGTCAGCCCTTATATGGGTCTGTAGATGAAAATATAAAAGAGTTATGAATTTTAGAAGGAGAAGAGGAGAAAACGAAAAAATAAAATTTGCCTGATCCTTAAGGTTAAATGGGCTTGGTCCTTAAGGGGTTAAAGAGCACTATGCATGTGATGGATGTCCTTTTTAGGTAAGAGGTATAGACTGTGTGTTGTTGGGACCTAGAGGTGGGGACTGGAAAAGAGTTCTGGCACAAAGGGAGCCACGACGGATTTTTGATCTCAAAACGGTGGGCCCCTTTGGTTAAAATGAGAATAACAGTTAAGAAAGATACTTATAGGCATCTTAGTGTTGGTTTTTAAATTATTGCTTTGATCACAATTGTATTTTTTGTCTTTGGTTGGTTTTAAAATTTTATGGTTTTATCACGACTAATTGCCTTTATTCACTTTTCTGACTTTTTTTTTCACTTGTCTCCTTGTTTCTTGGGCTTTTTGTTCTCTCTCTCTTTCTTTTCTCCTTCTTTTTCTTCTTTCTTTCTTCTCCTTTTCTTTTTCTCTCTTTTTTATCCACAGATAACAGGATTTTGCGGTGATGAAGTTACATCAATATATATTCACAGGATTCAAGACATCTACAGATAACACGTTTCACTTTACAACATACTATGCACTTTAGGCCATTATTGGCCCTTTACTAGTCATGTTTCATTGGAACAGGAATATCAATATATGTTTATATTTTTATTTCTATTTTTCACACAACTACTAATTGGGAGGGTTGGTAGTATTTTATAATCTTTATAACTATTTTTCTATAATTAGTATCTAATTTCTAATTGAATATTCCACTTTCACTTTATGTGATCTTATTTTGATGTACCATGCCCACATTATCAATTAATAACCTATATGTGTTAATTGGCATGTTATTTTGTGATATCACTGCATGCTGCACTTTTGTTTTTGAGCACTAGCACTTTGGCACCTTCTTGCACATAATCTTATAATTTTTACAATTTTTGTCTATGTCTTGTATATCTGTCTGTATAATTCGCAAAAACTATACATCTGCGCTGGATCTCTATGTTTACTATCGGCCTCTGGTTTCTACTGTGCAAGCGCCCGCTCCTTGATGGCATGATGCAAGTGTGCACACGTCATTACGTTTACACACGCATGTGCAATATGTTCCAAGATGGCGCCGGTGACCGGAATACACTTGTATAGCGTGCGCAGCTGTACTTACTAGGTTTGTGGATAAACAGCTTTTTGATTGGTGCGATCTCTATATATATATATAAACTACATCCTCACCTTCCCAAGACACTCCCTGAGGAAGCGAGGAAGCGAAACGGGATAGGGGTAGGCTCATATCAGCTGTGAGTATAGCACATTGTCAGATGGACTGAATGAACGGTCATTTGTTTTGTTTTATTGTTTCTGCTGAGTGGAAAATCGGTGTTCCAACGTTTGTGGATGTTGCTTTGCCCTCCATATGGTATGGATTCACCCATGATCCCACTGATACTGCTTCATACATCAGGTGATTGACAAATATATGCTACCTGACTATTGTTTGTCTCTATGTTTACAGTGTGCTGGGTTTACAATCTTATTTAAGGGTATAGATACCATTCTATTGGGATTTCCTATTTAATACATATTGTCTGAGGTATCACATGTTCACCTCTATAAATATATAATTGTGTTTCTAATAAAGTTATATATTTTTCATGATTAATTCTTTGTGTGGTTTGATACGGTGTACCTTTGGCCTATATATTGGATTATACAAGGGATCAATGGAGTTGTATTTGGCTGGAAAAGTTTGTAGTGGGGCATATGGCTCCACACAGTCATCATAGGCATCCAGGTTAAGTAAGGCTGGTGTGGAATTGTCTATGGCTTTCTCACAGAATTTCTTTAGGCAAGATAGGAAACAATAAACAATTAGAGCAAGGATAATCAAAATTACAAGTATGGTTATTCCTAGGACCTTCTGACCATCTGGCATCTGCTCATCCAAATAACATACTGGTCCCATGGATCATCTATACCTGAGTTCTTCTTCAGTTCCACTTGACTGAGCCAGTGTTATCAGGAATGTAGGTGCAACAGGTTTCCCCTTATCATTTTACACACCCCTCCTCTCTCTGTTAACACCATATCCAGGGCCAACCTATTTTGGAAAGTCATAGCGGAGGTGGGCCCTGACTGGTCAGACAGCCCTTGTAGAGCATCCTTGGTGTAATTCACAAACCTCTGTTGGTTATAGTAGATGTAATTTATCCAGTCTACATTCTTGTTAATAGTGACCAGGGGCATTATGAATGATTGAAATCCTGCATTTACTTGGTCTCTAGCTTTGAATTAATTAAGCACCCCCATTAGGGACTCCTATAGCATCTATGTAGACATGGGGGTCGAAACTTCCTAAGGGCGGACTGGGCTTACTTCTGCGGTGATGGTCGACGGGCAAGCCTGGGAGTTAATTTGTAAGGATGTGGAGAGGCACGTGAACGTTAGCTAGGGCACATTCTCCAATCCAATTCCCCCCCAACCTGGTCCTGAGTTTCATATCCCCACAGACCCAATAGACACAATTCTGTCCTCAGTATTTGTCAGTGACACATATACAGGTAGACCTGTCAGAGTGGTATAGATAACACTGCCAGGGCACCGGGGGACAGCTTACTAAGTCACAATAATCAAGAGTGTATGTAGCCACATGCGTATTGGATGAGTTATACTAGAATGTAGTGATCCCTTTGCCCTTGGTGATAGCCACCTGGTGTGCCCACACTATACTCAACAAGAAAAGGATATTAAGCATTCTCATTCCTGGACTGGTTGGGTCTCTTCCTCAGAAGCGGGATCTTCTTGCAGTGGGAGGCGTGGATCCAACTAGCCTTTCCATCTAGCTTTGCAGAAGTGCTGTTAGGCAGTAACACCTGGTATGGGCCATCAAATAGGAGAGCCAAAGATTTTGGATGTGTCTCTTTATCACCACCCAATCACCAGGCTGGAGACTATGAGTTCCTTCAAGACCGTCTGGATCTGGAATGAAAGAAAACACCTGCCCATGTGTTTGTTTCAGATGCTTATACAAGGCCTGCACATATGAGGTCAGATTCCCATACTGGTGTTGTAACTGTAGTACATCCTCCCCATGGGGTGGGCATCAGGTCAACCTGAAAAGAGATCAATACATACCAAGACATACAAATAGCCTAAACAAGGTGTCAAGCTTATGTAATCTACCTGGACTTTCTAAAGCGGACAGAGTGGCTTTCGGTGGACTGGTCCAGTCCTCCCTGGATTGCGTGCAGCACAGGTCATATAGGCTCGAAGAGCTACTACAGTAGTGGAGATACCAGGGGCTATCCAAGATTTGTCTATGACTTGCATCATAGCCCCTTTGGACAAATGTGTTTTACCATGTAATATTTGGGCCATCATTAGGAACAGCGCTATAGGCAGGCAGACTTTTGCAGAAGTCCCCCATATGCCGTCTTTCCTCCTCTGCTCCTAATTTCTTCCCAGATTCCTTTACAGCAACATCTGCCTGTTGGGAAAGAGTTTTTAACACACTTACCTCCACGTCTTGGGCAGATATCACTAGGACTGGCTTGTCCTGTCCTTTCCATGGCAGTGTGGCAACTACCTTTGCCGACGTGTCAGCCAACTCATTACCTTTGGCTTCTAGAGTACCAGCCTTGGTATGGGCCTTGATTTTGACAATCTCCACCTCCTCTGGCAGTAGCAGCACCTCCATTAGTGCTCCAACTCCCTGCATCTTTGATTGGTTCACCTGCAGAGGTGAGAAAAGCCTTCCAGATAAGTCTGTAAATGTTAGCGGTTTTACCCTCAGCCAGTCTGCACACCTCAGTTAGTGCAGCCAACTCTACTTTTTTCCCCCTAGGCAATGAGGTAGGAGTGGTTCAGCTTTGACTACTTGGTGTAATGTAGAGTTACTACATACCCCATGAAGAATCTGCCATCCTCTGGACATCTGCGAAGAATTGAACATGTGGGGTTCGGTATTGGTGTCATTTACATGTGAGAACCCTGCGGTCTCTTGTAACATTAGTTCTAGACAGTCATGATTATTTTTTTCTTTCAAAACAGTTCTTCTAAAATCCTCCCCCCTCCTCTGAATCCAGACATTCTCCACCAGAAAGCAATGTATAAGATTCAGGGTCAGTTTTTTTTTTCCTTGTGCTAAGCGTAAGTTAAGGGATGTTTAAGGCAGGGATGGGTGTGCTTAACTGGAATTCCGTAAAAGCCCAGCACTGCTACCAGGCAGTAAATGGCATCTACGGGTGACTCCTCCTCCAATCAAAACATGATACAGTTCCGGAATGATATCAAACTTTCTCGAGGACAGAATTTTAACCCAAGGAGACAACAATGTCTTAAAAGCTGCACCCTAGGCAGACAGAACAGTACAGTTTGTTCTACAGAGCCTTACAATTATTCAAGGCAAAATTATGCAAAATAGAAAGGTGGCTTAATTGTATATGTTATCCAAAGAGAGAAGCTACATATTAAAAAACAAAACAAACATAAGAATAAACAAAGTGAAACAAACTATGAATGGCACTCTCACACAGAACTTCTGAGAGAAAGACAGGGAAGGGAGGGAAATGCTGCGCCCCTCCTCCGCAGCGTCAGGCATATCATACACAAGGTTGAGTGCTCTTGCAACTTTGTCATGGAGTAACTATAACTGCCTCAACAGTATAGACACTGGGAGGGGATCCCCATAGTCACAGGGTTCACTACAAAAGCAATAAACCTCAGTGTTGTGCCCCACACACTAGCAGTGAATGACAATTGGGCACCAGTCTATTCCTGAACTACAATACAGGGGTGTCAGACCAAACAGAACAACAGACCACTACATATTAGGAACACATCAAAAGCAAGAAGAGAAAAGGGTTCAAATTATAACCAACCAAACAGAATTGAGGATCAGTGACATACAGTGAAAAACACAGAGAGAGCACTACAAAATAATAAACAGATATATCAAGACATAAGATCAGGATCAGTATATAGCAGACAAAACCCAACACAAAACATGTCAAAAACAGCTAAAGATATACTGGTTAAGCATGTCCTAGAACAAAATACACTCTGGATTCCAGACATGGAGAAACAGAAATAACAAACAGAAATAACATCACAAGAGACCGGAACAGAATTTTATCCAAAAATTATAACCAAATAAAAACAGTACTGACACAAATGCATGTGAACATACTCAGAGACATAGAAGTTTAACCAAAATTAACAGCCTATAAACTGCCTCACTGAGAAATTGTATTCTGCTATTCCTTATTCAAGTAAGACGCTGCATACTCCAGAATTCCACTAATCCGGCAACTTTCACATTTACTAAAAATATGAAATACCTGATTTATCCCAGGAAATCATGTCTTTAGAATTTACTAAAATCATTCACAAATTCTCCTGCTATGTTAATTACACATTTCTTCGTCTATATAACATACAAGCCCCTCCTTTTGGAATGCTTGGGCATTGGCTAGTCCCTGGACGCCGAGACATGGCACTATGCTTTGGAGATTCTATCTTTTTATACAACAACGTTTATACATGTATCATACCTCACATAAGAGATTGGAAAAAGAAGTTTGATTCCTTACCTTCACTTCCTGTTCTATCCACTTCTCTCTATATATAGCCTTGGCTACATTATACCAAGCCTCTGCTGCTTTCAGCAGATTATTATCTACCAGTACTCCTCTTTTGTCCATTATGATTTTCCTCCATTCCTCGGCCTGCAATCTCCCTCCCACAGTATATGGACACCTGCATACCTTCATCAATTTACTCAACTTCTAGCCACATTCTTCCCCCTCCCTTGCTGTCACCAGGTCACATGCTAGGGTGCCTTTCTCAGGTTTAAAATGCTTTGCACCCATCTTTATCCCCTAGTCCTCGGACTCTCTCCTGTTCAGCTCTCTCACAACCTTCTGGTTGATCCTGGTGACATGGACACCTCTCACTACTGTGCCCACTTGCTATCGCTTCCTCCTTTATCTCTTTCAGAGACTGTCCCATCTTCCCCTTAGCCGGATAGTGAACGTCAAGGTGGAAAAACAGGACTTCATGCCAACGGGGTGTAATGGGATGGCGTCCTAACAGTGTAACCTCAAAACCTGGTCTCTGAATTCTAACTAAACCCCAGCCATCCTCATTTATACCACAGATAAGCCCAGTAACACATTTAGGACATGACATAACATTAAACAACATCAGTGACTAGGGACAACCGAGATGTCACCAACCGTGAGGTGCCCACCGCACTGCTTTCAGAGAAAAAACCCAATCAAATAACTCAATCATCCGGGTCCCGTGAAAACTGGACAGACTTGACAGATAGTCACTATGACAGTTTCAAGACAACCGGACTCCAGGCAAGAAATTATATTACCTGTCTTTGGTGGCCGCAAAACAGCCGTATAAGTCTCAGAAATAGACCAACAGGGGAGACAGATGTACTGGTAAGGTAACTGGAATTGTCCCACTGTACTTTCCAGGGGTGATCAGTCTTCTCTGTGTCCGCCTTGTTGGTCCACCTTGGTGTCTCGTCTCACGGCTTCTTGTCGGCTCACAACCAGGAGCCCCACGTTGAGCGTCGGCTGAGATGGATCCTGACTTTACCTAGTGAGTATCTGCCCCATCCTAATTAGATATCAAGGCCTGTGTATGCATGAGAAGAACCACACTGACACAGAGTTCAGTTAAATGATACTTTCTGATTTAAAACCGTTATATAGGTTAATATAGACTGTAAACAATGTGTGGTGTGCAAAGCTATACATCATGAATAGCTGTCCTTGTGATTGGTTTCTTCCATCTGCAGGTGTTCTTCATCCAGGATGTGGGTCTTATCATCTTGGATGTAGCTCCGGATGGAGGTGCCATCTTATACACATTGTTTCAATCACGATGGGAGGGGAAGCGAGTGAGTGGCTATTTTAGCAAGCACATTCTAATTATCCAATACATAAGTATGCCCTCCCAAAACCCTCTAGAAAGTTGACTCATTTTGCATTTAGGAAAAAAAGAACAATAAATAAAATCAAATAAACAGTGTCCATCGCCTTTAAGTGTATAGCAGAACTATGTCAATTGAGCCTGCACTAACAGTATTACTGCAGGTTGTCACGATTCGGCTTCCAGGTAGTGGATCCTCTGTGTCAGCGAGGGATTGGCGTGGACCGTGCTAGTGGACCGGTTCTAAGAGGCTACTGGTTTTCACCAGAGCCCGCCGCAAAGCGGGATGGTCTTGCTGCGGCAGTAGCAACCAGGTCGTATCCACTAGCAACGGCTCTACCTCGCTGACTGCTGAGAAGGCGTGGGACAGAAGGACTAGGCGGAGGCAAGGTCAGACGTAGCAGAAGGTCGGGGGCAGGCGGCAAGGTTCGTAGTCAGAATGGATAGCAGAAGTTCAGGTACACAGGCTTTGGACACACTAAACGCTTTCACTGGCACAAGGCAACAAGATCCGGCAAGGGAGTGCAAGGGAGGAGACTAGATATAGCCAGGGAGCAGATGGAAGCCAATTAAGCTAATTGGGCCAGGCACCAATCATTGGTGCACTGGCCCTTTAAGTCTCAGAGAGCTGGCGCGCGCGTGCCCTAGAGAGCGGAGCCGCGCGCGCCAGCACATGACAGCAGGGGACCGGGACGGGTAAGTGACCTGGGATGCGACTCGCGAGCGGGCGCGTCCCGCTGTGCGAATCGCATCCCCAACGGTCAAGACAGTGCAGCGCTCCCGGTCAGCGGGACTGACCGGGGCGCTGCAGGGAGAAAGACGCCGTGAGCGCTCCGGGGAGGAGCGGGGACCCGGAGCGCTAGGCGTAACAGTACCCCCCCCCTTAGGTCTCCCCTTCTCTTTGTCCGGTAACTGCCTCCCCTGGGATGAGGACACCGGGAAAGAATGGAGGATTTCCTCAATGGCAGGCAGTACAGCAGGAGTAGGAATGGGGAGGGGGGGCAGAGGGTGAAGCTTGGCACGGGGCAGGGAGACACAAGGACGGGAGCCATGAGGAGGCACAGAGGCTTGCCAGACGGGACTGGGAGGGGGGGAGAGGCACTTCCTGTGGCAGGCAGAGTCCCAGTACTTGATCTCCCCGGTGGTCCAATCAAGGGTGGGCGAATGAAGCCGGAGCCATGGCAGACCGAGGAGGACCTCAGAGGTACAGCCGGGGAGAACGAATAGCTCAATCCTCTCGAGGTGGGGTCCAATAGACATGAGGAGGGGTTCTGTGCGGTAACGCACGGTGCAGTCCAATCTGGCTCCGTTGACCGCGGAAATGTAGAGCGGCTTGACGAGACGGGTCACCGGGATGCTGAATTTATTAACAAAGGACTCCAAAATAAAATTCCCGGAGGCACCAGAGTCCAAGCAGGCCACGGCTGAGAGGGAGGAGTTGGCTGTAGGAGAAATCCGCACGGGCACCGTGAGACGTGGAGAAGAAGACTTAGAACCAAGAGATGCCACACCCACGTGAGCTGGGTGCGTGCGTGCGTTTCCCAGGCGTGGAGGACGGATAGGGCAATCCACCAAGAAATGCTCAGTACTGGCACAGTACAGACAGAGATTTTCTTCTCTACGGCGATTCCTCTCTTCCTGGGTCAGGCGAGACCGATCCACTTGCATGGCCTCCTCGGCGGGAGGCCCAGGCGAAGACTGCAAAGGATGCTGTGGGAGAGGTGCCCAGAGATCTAAGTCTTTTTCCTGGTGGAGCTCTTGGTGTCGCTCAGAAAAACGCATGTCAATGCGGGTAGCCAAATGGATGAGTTCTTGGAGGTTGGCAGGAATCTCTCGTGCGGCCAGCACATCCTTGATGCGACTGGATAGGCCTTTTTTAAAGGTCGCGCAGAGAGCCTCATTATTCCAGGATAGTTCAGAAGCAAGAGTACGGAATTGTATGGCGTACTCGCCAACGGAAGAATTACCCTGGACCAGGTTCAGCAAGGCAGTCTCAGCAGAAGAGGCTCGGGCAGGTTCCTCAAAGACACTTCGGACTTCAGCGAAGAAGGACTGGACTGTGGCTGTGGCAGGATCATTGCGGTCCCAGAGCGGTGTGGCCCAAGACAAGGCCTTTCCTGACAGAAGGCTTACTACGAACGCCACCTTAGACCGTTCTGTAGGAAACAAGTCCGACAACATCTCCATATGCAGGGAACACTGAGACAAAAATCCACGGCAGAGTTTAGAGTCCCCATCAAATTTGTCCGGCAGGGACAAGCGTAGGTTAGGAGCGGCCACTCGCTGCGGAGGAGGTGCAGGAGCTGGCGGAGGAGATGGTTGCTGCTGTAGCAGAGGCAGAAGTTGCTGTAACATGGCGGTCAACTGCGACAGCTGCTGTCCTTGTTGGGCAATCTGCTGCGATTGCTGAGCGACCACCGTGGGAAGATCAGCGAGACTTGGCAGCGGCACCTCAGCGGGATCCATGGCCGGATCTACTGTCACGATTCGGCTTCCAGGTAGTGGATCCTCTGTGTCAGCGAGGGATTGGCGTGGACCGTGCTAGTGGACCGGTTCTAAGAGGCTACTGGTTTTCACCAGAGCCCGCCGCAAAGCGGGATGGTCTTGCTGCGGCAGTAGCAACCAGGTCGTATCCACTAGCAACGGCTCTACCTCGCTGACTGCTGAGAAGGCGTGGGACAGAAGGACTAGGCGGAGGCAAGGTCAGACGTAGCAGAAGGTCGGGGGCAGGCGGCAAGGTTCGTAGTCAGAATGGATAGCAGAAGTTCAGGTACACAGGCTTTGGACACACTAAACGCTTTCACTGGCACAAGGCAACAAGATCCGGCAAGGGAGTGCAAGGGAGGAGACTAGATATAGCCAGGGAGCAGATGGAAGCCAATTAAGCTAATTGGGCCAGGCACCAATCATTGGTGCACTGGCCCTTTAAGTCTCAGAGAGCTGGCGCGCGCGTGCCCTAGAGAGCGGAGCCGCGCGCGCCAGCACATGACAGCAGGGGACCGGGACGGGTAAGTGACCTGGGATGCGACTCGCGAGCGGGCGCGTCCCGCTGTGCGAATCGCATCCCCAACGGTCAAGACAGTGCAGCGCTCCCGGTCAGCGGGACTGACCGGGGCGCTGCAGGGAGAAAGACGCCGTGAGCGCTCCGGGGAGGAGCGGGGACCCGGAGCGCTAGGCGTAACACAGGTGGATTTTTTGAGCACAGAAAAGGTTTCTGAATATTTACCACAGGAAACATGCACTACAAACTGCTGAAATATAAGGAAGATTCCAATATACTCTTATATGATTTATAAAAATGACAGAAACCATGTTTAATCTTGGTGTCTTCTCTTGGTGTCACAAGTACAGGACATCTATCTACGCGTGAAGTTGTATTTTTCATGCTACAACTTTTGCAATGAAATATTACATCTTCATGGCATTGTAAAATATGTTACAACCCTGCAAACTGTGGTAGAGTAGGTGAACCTTTTTTCTATCCATATTTATGTTCCAAAAAATGAAACGTGTCAGAATAAATATGGAAAAATATTATGGATTGAAAAATATTAGGGAAAATGTGAAATGCAGTAATCACCAATCAACACGAACAAGGGCAGATGAAAATATATTACCCACTGCAGCGGAATAAAATGGAGAATCTCAAAACAAAGTTACAAAACAAATGCCTGATGGATGTCCCAATGATTCAGTCCTGCAGTCAGAGTCCTATTGAATTTATTCATATGTGTTAAAACGATACCATGTGAAAAAAAATAAGGTTTAGATTATCATATATATAAGACTATGCGCAGACTAAGAAGTGGACAGTTTTATGTACTGTAGACCTTACTGAATGCTTTTGGTTTGAGAGTTGCTTGAAATTAGCTAATCACAGGGTGTGTCGCAACTGTCAGCAAGTGCTCAATTTCTCTGCAGTGTCTCCACAGGCTAAAGGAAGCATTACATGTCTTTGTAGATTACTGGGTTGTCCATGTAATAAACAAATGTGCAGTATACTTCAAAGATAGAGACTCTTCTATGCCAAACCCAGAAACCGGCTCTTCTGGAGCCCCAGAACTTTGCCTCTCATGTCTTAAAGGGGTTATCCACAATAAGGTGATTTTAGTACATACCTGCCAAACAGTAATGGATATGCTTAGGCTAAATAACTATGTTGTGAGATCACCATAATGCTGAGGCTATCTTTTTGTGAACTGGCTAGTTCCTGTTGGAGTCCATCCCTCAAATTTGTAAGTATGAAGTCCCTTTTCTCCCTCTCACACATCAGCCACCCCACCCATTGAAACACACCTGTCATCCTTTCTATGCAATAGACCAGTATATTCTGACCAGGTTGCCACCAGCTATTGCAAAACTACAATTGTTGCAGAATGATTTCTCTCCCACCCAGCGGTCACTCCAAGCACTGAAGCAAAACAGGCTCCCTCTGAACACCTGACCAATGTTGTAATGTCTCGGGTCGCACTACAACCTCGGAAAACCTGAGACAACGGTCATTTTGTAAGCTGTTAAAAAAAACATTGGGGCAAAAATCACAGAAGAATTGCAAGACCACTATGAAACACAGGTACACATACTATATTATGAACTACACTTACTTTACAGTCCCCATAGAATAGTCAAATAAAAACAATCCCAGAATACCCCTTTAAATCTTCCGAACTCTCAAACATACTTGGTTTGTTGTAATACCTAATGTACTCCTTTTGGACCATGTTAATTTTTCTTTTAATTTTTGTTATGAATATTATGTAATTATCACACTGTTTACGTTTATGCTTACCCAATTTCCCCCTCCCCATTTGGAAATTGGACATTTGATTTAATGCTGTTCTTAGTTTAACAAATAGTTTTATAAAAATGACTGTTTAAAATCAGGGGTATGTGTAAAATAATAGGGGATGTGTTATTGAAGACTCTCCGTATTTTATCAATTTTTCATCCATATGTTGTCCATTTTTTTTTGTAAAGGATTAACATTTTTTTTATAATATTGCAGAAATCCAAGTGATGAAAACGATACAAATATGAATGTGAAGACAAAACGTGCTTTTAAAAAAAAACAATAATGCAGAAATCCAAATGATAAAAAAGGAACAAATATCAGCATGTGAACACAATATGTGCTGTTTTTTTTTACATTTAACCTATTGACTTTCATGGGCTAAAAATGGATCCCTAGCAGATGTGTTAGAAAATACTGAATTCTACTTGAAAAAGAAGAATATTATTTGTACAAAAAGTAATGTTTATTAAAAAAAAAATTTGGAACTTTGAAGAAAACTATAAAAATGTATTGACAATGATTTTTTCCCCCAAACTTTATTTATAAAGGTTTTGATAAAGAACTCAGGTATAAGGACATAGCAATGTCCACTACAAAACAGTAATAACCAGTAAACATGCAAGAATAGGGAATACAAAGGGATAGTCACATCAAGGGTAAGACAAGAGAAAGAGGGCATAAGAGGTGAACAAAGAGCACACCTCATTGATGATATGGATTATAGCACAATCCCAGGTATGTACACTTATTAATTATAAAAGTACACAAACAATTATCAGGTAATACAAGGTCGGCACTGTGGACTGTAAGTTCTATATATAAGGGCATCTAACACAATGTGAGTGTGGATAGTGTCAACGTCCAGAATAGTAAATCTTAAAGAAAGACAGATTTAAACGGGAATTTTGTGACCTAGTGGGTCCGTCTGCTGAGTCCAGAGCATAGCCATTTATTCCACTTATGGGGAAGTCCATCTCCTTACCAATTTTACGAGCCATGAGTCTCTCCATTGTGCAGGAAAAGTTCACTTTAGCTACCAACATGGAAATATCCACAGTGTCTTTGATTTTCCAAAGAGATGCTATCAGGATACGTGCCGTTGTAAGCATATGAAAAGCAATGGTTCTAATTAGAGATGAGCAAACTTTTGAAAAATTCGATTCGGCTTGTTCGTCGAATTTTTAGAAAAAATTTGGTTCGATACGAATTTATTTGTGGCGAATCTATATTAAAAACGTCTATTTCAGGCCTACAGAGAGCCTCAATAGGGGTGTAGAACACTTTACTGTGTTCTAACACGCATATGGAGTGTGCTGGGGTAGGGAAATAATACTGCTATTCAGAATAACATGCAGATTACCGGCATCGCTTTTAGAATCACTGCCGCAGAGTGGCACAATGACAGAGCCTGGAGGTGGCATCAGTGTGAGGAGACCATATAGTGGCTGAATTACACAGCTTGGAGGTGTTGGCAGCATGAGGAGACCATGTAGGGGCTGAATGACACAGCGTGGAGGTGTTGGCAGCATGGGGAGACCATATAGAGGCTGGATGACACAGTGTGGAAGTGTTGGCAGCATTAGGAGACCATATAGTGGCTGAATGACACATCATGGAGGTGTTGGCAGCTTGAGGAGACCATATAGTTGCTGAATGACAGCTTGGATGAGGCTGAAGCATGAGGAGAACATAAAGTGGCTGAATGACACAGCGTGGAGGTGTTGGCAGCATGAGGAGACCATGTAGTGACTGAATAACACAGCACGGAGGTGTTGGCAGCATGAGGAGACCATAGAGGGTCTGAATGGTACATCCAGGAGTTTGGCAGCAGCATGAGTAGACACTAGGCCTTCACAATCCCTAAGATTATAAGATGAATTCTGAATTTTAAACCAAAGATTTGGGGTAGCTAGTGCTACCATAACAAAATTTTTACTCCCAGACCCAGTCCCAGCAGCATCAGTAAACCATATATTGCCTGAATGGCACAGCCTGGAGATGGCTGAAGCATGAGGAGACCATATGGTGTCTGAATGGCACAGCCTGGAGTTGGCAGCAGATGAGGAGACAATAGGGCCTCACAATCTCTAATAATACCAGATTAATTTTGAAATTTAAATTGAAGATGTATGGTACCTAGTGCTACCATAAACATATATAGGTAATGTCCTAGGCTCAACAGCATCACTAAACCATGTAGTTGCTATATGACGCATACAGGAGCAGGCAGCAGCATGAGTACACAAGAGGGGTTCCCAACCCCTTACATTAAAAGGTGAATGTTGAAATCTCTATTGAAGATGCATGTTAGCTAGTGCTACCATCCAAAAATGTAAGGCCAAGCCCAGCAGCATCACTATACCATGTAGTTGCTGTATGACACAGACAGGAGCAGTCAGCAACAGGAGTACACAAAAGGGTTTCATAACCCCTAAGATTGAAAGATAAACGTTGAAATCTCAATGAAGCACGTATGTAAGCTAGTGCTAAAATCCCCAAATTTAAGGCCCAAGCCCAGCAGCATCAGTAAGCCAAGTAGTTCCTGAAACACACAGTCAGGAGCAGGCATCAGCAGTATTAAGCATGTATTTAGCAAGTGCTAAACATCCAAACATTTAAGGCCCAAGCCCAGAAGTATCAGTAAGCCTGAAAGACACAGGAGCAGTCAGGAGCAGGCATCAGCAGTACCTAAGAGGGTTTCATAACCCCTTACATTGAAAGATCAAGCTTGAAATCTCAATCAAGCATTTATGTTAGCTAGTGCTACCATAACATATTTGGAGTTAATATCCCAGTCCCAGTAGCATCAGAAAATGATATATTGGCTGAATGACACAGCCTGGAGGTGGGGAAAGCATAAGGAGCCCATATACAGTGGGGATCAAAAGTTTGGGCACCCCAGGTAAAATTTGTATTAATGTGCATAAAGAAGCCAAGGAAAGATGGAAAAATCTCCAAAAGGCATCAATTTACAGATTAGACATTCTTATAATATGTCAACAAAAGTTAGATTTTATTTCCATCATTTACACTTTCAAAATAACAGAAAACAAAAAAATGGCGTCTGCAAAAGTTTAGGCACCCTGCAGAGTTAATATCTTGTACTGCCCCCTTTGGCAAGTATCACAGCTTGTAAACTCTTTTTGTAGCCAGCCAAGAGTCTTTCAATTCTTGTTTGAGGCATCTTTGCCCATTATTCCTTACAAAAGTCTTCCAGTTCTTTGGGATTTCTGGTCTGTCTGTCAAGCACTGCTCTTTTAAGGTCTATCCATAGATTTTTAATTATGTTGAGGTCAAGAGATTGTGAAGGCCATGACAAAACCTTCAGTTTACGCCTCTTGATGTAATCCACTGTGGATTTCGAGGTGTGTTTAGGATCATTATCCATTTGTAGAAGCCATCGTCTCTTTAATTTCAGCTTTTTCACAGATGGCATCAAGTTAGCATCCAAAATTTGCAGAAATTTTATTGAATCAATTTTTCCTTCTACTCGTGAGATGTTCCCTGTGCCACTGGCTGCAATACAACCCCAAAGCATGATTGATCCACCCCGATGCTTAACAGTTGGACAGAGGTTCTTTTCATTAAATGCTGTTCCCCTTCTTCTCCAAACGTACCTTTGCTCATTCCGGCCAAAAAAAAGTGACCCTAATGCAAGGAATTTCTGAAACTGGGGACCAGCACCTTAATTATATTATGCAGTATCCATGGCAGCACAATGAGAGAGCCTGGAGGTCATAGCATCAGCATGAGGAGACCATAGAGCAGCACAATTATAGAGCCTGGAGGTGGCAGCATTAGCATGAGGAGACCATAGAGCAGCACAATTAGAGAACCTGGAGGTGGCAGCATCAGCATGAGGAGACCATATGGCGGCACAATGACAGTGCCTGGTGGTGGTAGCATCAGCATGAGGAGACCATATGGTGGCACAATGACAAAGCCTGGAGGCGGTAGCATTAGCATGAGGAGACCATAGAGCAGCACAATGAGAGAGCCTGGGGGTGGCAGCATCAGCATGAGGAGACCATAGAGCAGCACAATTAGAGAGCCTGGAGGTGGCAGCATCAGCATGAGGAGACCATATGGTGGCAAAATGAGAGTGCCTGGAGGTGGTAGCATCAGCATGAGGAGACCATATGGTGGCACAATGACAGAGCCTGGGGGTGGCAGCATCAGCATGAGGAGACCATAGAGCAGCACAATTAGAGAGCCTGGAGGTGGCAGCATCAGCATGAGGAGACCATATGGTGGCAGAATGAGAGAGCCTGGAGGTGGCAGCATCAGCATGAGGAGACCATATTGCGGCACAATGACAGAGTCTGGAGGTGGTAAAACACCAGCCGGTGAGTACTTTAGCTTGGACTTTCACATGTACTTTTGGCTGTCCTTTCACAGTATGTAGGCCCTTGACAGATCAACAGGTACAAAATGGTACACTACTTAAATGTAGGTATGTGGTATGCATGTATGAGGGCAAAAAAATCGCTGCAGTACATTTGGAAAATGTAGTTTCATAAAACAACAGCCAGTGATTACTTTCCCCTGGCCTTTCACAGTATGTAGGCTTGTTACAGATTAACAGGTACAAAAAAGTGCACTAATTAGATGTAGGTATGTGGTAGGCACATTTAAGTGCAAAAAAAAATGCACTACAGTACACTTGGAAAATGTAGTTTCATAAAACAACAGCCAGTGATTACTTTTCCCTGGCCTTTCACTGTATGTAGGTTTGTTACAGATTAACAGGTACAAAAAAGTGCACTACTGTGATGTAGGTATGTGGTAGGCACGTATGAGGGCAAAAAATGTGCTACAGTACACTTGGAAAACATATTTTCATAAAACAACAGCCAGTCATTACTTTCCCCTGGCCTTTCACTGTATGTAGCCTTGTTACAGATTAACAGGTACAAAAAAGTGCACTACTTAGATGTAGGTATGTGTCAGGCACGTATGAGGGCAAAAAAAGGCGCTGCAGTACACTTGGAAAACGTATTTTCATAAAACATCAGCCAGTGATTACTTTTCCCCGGCCTTTCACTGTATGTAGGCTTGTTACAGATTAACAGGTACAAAAAAGTGCACTACTTTGATGTAGGTATGTGTTAGGCACGTATGAGGGCAAAGAAGTGCGCTACAGTACACTTGGAAAACATATTTTCGTAAAACTCCAACCGGTGCTTAATTTTGCCTGGACTTTCCCAGTATCTAGATTGTTACAGATTTACAGCTACAAAATAGTACACTGCTTTAATGTTGGTATGTGGTATGCACGTATGAGAGCAGAAAAATGCTCTACAGTCCGCTGAAAAAAACTTATTTTTGCACAACAGCAGCAGTACACAACAGTGCAGCACCACAAAAAAAAAGTGTATTAAACCCAAAATTGCACTCTCACACTGTCAAAGAGTATTAAGAATGGAGTGAACTGCTGGTTATTATACCGTCTACAGACTAGTATTAGCAGCATATGATTTCTTGTGGAAAAAATACACAGAATTGCGCTGAAGAATCATTCATGCCTCCTCTGCTAAGGTTGATGAAGTTGAGGCAGCTTGTTGGATGAGGCAACAAAAAGCTATCTGCCCCTCTCGGATAAAATGCTGAGTCCTGCACATTCAAAGAAAGTAGGGCCATGCTCGGACCCCAAAGTAGTTTATAATCAAGAGTTTCGGTAAGCAGGTGGAAAACTGTGACCCAAAACAGAGCAAGTGTACTGCAAGACCACCAGACGTGATAGAAGGTCCCCACACCTCCAACATGTTGGATTAGTTTGTGGGTATATTTTTGATAGATGATCAGGTGTATAGTACCACCTGTACATGAGTTTGCGTGCCGATTCCACATGGTTGGTGCATTTGGAGAGTTGAAAAGTTAAGGTCTATATAGAAGACCATTGATCCTCACTTATTGGGATACCTAAGTCCCTTTCCCAAGTAGTTTTAAACGGGTTTACAGTAGGGGCTAACAATTGCAGTAGGTGACGGTATGAGACTGAGATTCCACCCTTTACGCCAACTCGTGAGTGAAATAAGAGGTATACAATATGTCACCACCCCCCCCCCCCCCCCACCGGATGGCCAGGAATGGGACGAAAGAAAGTGTCTGAGTTGTAGAAATTTGTAGAAGTCATTCTTTTAGTGGCCTTTTAATGGCCACTAGTGGAATCTTAACTGGTAAGTTGCGAAAAAGATATAGAATACTTGGTAGAAGGAACATCACCTAAATAAGTGATACCATCACTTGCCCATTGAAGGGGGTACAAACCTGATATAATGGATTTGTCATTTTGATCTAAATGTAAGGGAAGGATGGTAGATTTAGAAGTATTAAGTTTATAGAAGCTAGCAGCACCGAAAAGGGAAATAAGATGGAGGACATTAACCAAGGATTGTACAGGAGAAGTCAATGCAATCAGAACGTCATCGGCAAAGAGACCTATTTTGTGCTCGTCCCCTCCCACCACCACTCACTTTATTCCGGCATCATTTCTGAGTCACTCCGCAAAGGCTTCCATGGCCAGGGTGAACAATATGGGGGAAAGGGGGCAACCCTGCCTCGTACCATTAGTTATGGAAAAGGGGGATGACAAAGCACCAGAGGTGAAGACTTTAGCGGACGGGGAGGAATAAAATGCCATCAGGACAACTATAACAGGAGATGGAAAACCATATTTGGAAAGGACTGTAAATATCCCAGTACCCGGTCGAATGCCTTCTCCGCATCCAAGGACAGGAGCAGAGAAGGCGTCCTACCCCGGTGCGCAGCTGCTATAATGTTGAGGAAACGTCTAGTGCCGTCAGATGACTGTCGGCCTTTGACGAATCCTACCTGATCAGCAGGTATCAAAGACGGAAGAATTTCTGCAATGCGATTAGCCCACAACTTAGAGTATAGTTTAAGATCTGAATTCAGCAGGGAGATCGGGCGAAAGTTGGGGGGTTCAGTCGGTTGTTTCCCCAGTTTAGGCAGGGTAACAACCACTGCCTCTAGCATTTCAGCAGGGATCTGACCTGAACCCGCCATCTCATAGAATAGATCCACGAGATGGGGCGCTAGGAGATCTTCATAGTGTTTATATTGTTCATTCACTAGCCCATCAGGACCAGGAGATTTGGATCCCTTTAATGCTCTGATTGCATCAAGTACCTCTGAGGAAGAAAAGGGTAAGGAAAGGGAGGCAGTGGCCTCTGAAGATGGAAGTGGAAGGACAACAGGAGAAAGCAAATCAGAAATGGAGAGAGGGGTAAGCAGAGGAAGAGTCCGCAGCAGAAAGGTTGTACAGTGATTCATAATAAGTCGCAAAAGCATTGGCAATGGCTTGTGGGTCACAGACTTTAGTTCCATCTGGCAGGGAGAGGAACGGTATGCGACTTTTTGCCTCTGATTTTAATCTGTCTAGCCAAAACTTTCCCTGGCTTGTTAGCATACCAATATGAATTTAGCTTCATGCGTCTAAGAGCAAAGTCAATCTTGTGAAGGTCTAGAGAATGAAACTCTGTAGTCAGTGCTGAAATGAGCGATTGAACGTCAGGGGAGTATGAAGCCTTATTTTGTCTGTGTAGGGCAGTGAGATCCATTTGTAGTGAAAGGCGTTTTTTCCCTCACTTGTTTGCCGTGGTGGGCAGATTGATCAATGAGAGCACCACATACAGTGGCTTTAAATGCGCACCATAGCACCGATTCTTTAGCCACAATTCCTTTGTTGAGAGTGAAAAAGGAAGCAATGTCGTCATGTAGTTTGGGTTTATATGTTGGATGTTGAAGGACATATGGACTAGCTCGCCACAACTTGGGGGATCTCTCTTCTACATGAATAGTAACTGGTGTGTGATCCGACCAGGTGATAGTGTGGATTTGTGATTTAGAGTGTGTATACATTATGGGGGGGTGAGAAGAATGAGAAATCTTGTTCACTGACATGTTGGATTCTTGTTAGAGTTAGTTGTGAAAATAGGGGTAGGCTTTGAAAAGGTGAGGTGGAATCCACAGACGGCCATAGTGAAGAAGTGAAATCGCCCACCACAATAAGGCGACTAGCCAGAGTGGATCTCACTACCCTAGACAGAACATGTTTGATGAATGCATGATGCTTCGTGTTAGGAGCATAAACCACAACTAAAGTGTACGGTATGGTATTAAGAATACAATTGACAATCAAAAACCTGCCACCGCTGTCCGCCTCCACCACAGCATCAGAGATTGCAATAGTATCTTTGATACTAGGCGTGAGCAAAAAATATATGAGGGAAATTTTTATGTCGCAGTCGGTTGGAGTCTAATTCCGACAGGTGCGTTTCTTGTAAACATAGCACGTCCACTCCCAAACGTTTGGCTCCATCCCAAGCTAGTGAGCATTTGTAGGAGAGTTCAGGCCCCTAACATTAATAGAAGCGATTTGCATGACCATTGACAGGTAGGAGGAAACAGCGTTGACAGCGCCTTCCAAATATCAAGGCAGTAGCCCTAGGTGGCCTAACATACCAATTGCATACCAGTATGTAATCTAAAGAGTTTGCAGAAAAATACATAAAAAAAACAGAAACAAGTAGGAGGATCAACAGGATGCCAAACAATAAAATAAAGCAATAGAATGAGCATCATGGTGACCCAGGAAGGGAGCCACCGACGGGGGATACAGGTACACAAAAACCCATATCAAAACAAGCGCTTATCCAGCAAAACACAAACTATGCCCCTGAATAATCATGAGAGTCAATTAGACTTTCTTTTCCCATACTGTACCACAGTCCAGTCTGCAGAGATCTTCCGTGGAGGGTGATTGGGGACCTCAGGTTCTGCGGACGGTGGGGAGGAAAGATTCCATGTGGAGCAAAGTGCCAGTCAGTCCTCCGGGGAAGATGCAATGTGCTTAGAACCGTTGTAGGTTGCAATGATTTTAGTGGGGAAACCCCATTTATAGGGAATTCCATGCACTCTAAGAATGCTGGTGCCTTTGGAGAATTCCTGACAACGGGCCATTGTGGCCGCAGAGAGGTCAGCAAAAATGGACAGGTGTGTGAACCTTTCAGGTAGTGTAGAGGACTGTCGGGCAGCCGAAACAATCCTCTCCTTTATGTGGTAAAAATGCACTTGCATGATAACATCCCATGGAGATGAGACTGGAACTGTTTTCAGTTTAGGGAGATGGTGCACCCGGTCCAGTAAAAGGTCACGTGAGGAGGCAGAGGGAAGCAAGGCAGCAAAATAATCAGTCATAAAGTCCAGCAGGTCCTCAGTTTTAATTTCTTCAGGGATTCCTTGGACCCGGAGGATGTTCCTCCGGGAACGGTCCTCCAAGTCAGCCTTTCTAGCATTAACTGGTTGACGACCATGGACGTGTATATTCCTTGATGTGCCATTAACCGGGTATGGCGTGGCTTGAGCCCGTGTCATACCGGCCTGCCCTCAGCTGATTCTTGTAGCTGAGGGCCGGCGTTAATAGCCGACATGCGGCGATCGCCGTGGCTGGCTATAAACTATTTATATTGCCTATATCAAAGCTGACAGTGCCATCTAAAGAACCCTGTGAACACTCCCTAGTGGTCCAGTGGGGTGGATGGCCCCCCACCCGCAGCGCGATCGTCCAGGGGGGGGGATACGATCCACTGTTGAGGTAGCTGGAGGGCTTAACTCTCCTTCTGTGCAGGTCCCGGCTCTCGTATTGATAAAGCCTGGCAGGACCAGGCTTTATCAATCGAGTGCAGATCACACAGATCAATGTGTTCTATGGAACCACATTGATCTGTATGAGGAATCTAATGATTCCTCCTAAAAGTCCCCTAAGGAGACTAATAAAGTGTAAGAAAAAAGTTTAATAAAAGTAAAAAAAAACACACACATTAACCCCTTCCTTATTAAAAAAATTTTAAACACCCCCCTTTTCCCAAATTCCATATAAAAAATATAAAAACATAATAAAAATAAACATATGTGGTATCGCCATGTGTGTAAATGTCCGAACTATAAAAATATATTGTTAATTAAACCGCATGGTCAATGGCGTACGTGCAAAAAAAATTTCAAAGTCCAAAATAGGGTATTTTTGGTCACTTTTTATACCATAAAAAAAATTAATAAAAAGCGATCAAAAAGTCCGATCAAAACAAAAATGGTACTGATTAAAACTTCAGATCACAGTGCAAAATATGGGTATAGCCCTATAGAAGTTAAAGGGGTCAGAAGATGACAATTTAAAATGTATAAATTTTCGTGCATGTAGTTATTATTTGTTTTCAAAAGTACAACAAACTCTAACCTATGAAAGTAGGGTATCATTTTAATCGAATGAACCTACAGAATAAAGATAAATTGTAATTTTTACCGAAAAATTTACTGCGTAGAAACGGAAGCCCCCAAAACATACAAAATTTTATTTTTTCTTCAATTTTGTCGCACAATGATTTTTTTTCCTGTTTTGTCGTAGATTTTTGGGTAAAATGACTGATGTCATTAGAAAGTAGAATTGGTGGTGCAAAAAATAAGCCATCATATGGATTTTTAGGTGCAAAATTGAAAGGGTTATGATTTTTTTTAAATGTATGGAGGAAAAAACGAAAGTGCAAAAACAGAAGAACACTTGGTCCTTAAGGGGTTAAGGACAGCTATCATATCCTCCAAAAGGTTAACCATGTCCACCACAGTGTTGTGGGCAGAGGTGAGCTCACCCATTTTGCTTTCCACGTGAGCAGTGCGGGTTCCAAGTGAATGTAGCTCTTGCTGGATGCTGGACACCGCAGAACTTATCTCCTTCTGAATAGTGGAGGTGAGTTTCGCCGCCACTGGCATAAGAGCAGCTTCTGTGAGTGCAGAAGGTCCGGCCTGTGAACCTCCTGTAGGTAGGATGGGCTGCTGGAATGCCGGATAACGAGGGTCCACAGGGGAGAATTGGGGGATTTGCGAGAGGACACCTGTGGAAGCTGGCGAGCTGCCCGGGCCCTGAGATTCTTCCGCACCTGTGGCTGGCAGGCTGCCGACGCCATCTTGAGAGTCCACGGCTGGAAAGAACTGCGTGAGTTTAAGCGGGCTCTTCTTTCCTTTTTTGGTTCTTGCCATAGCTCACCAGAGGCAGGGAACGCTTATAGCACTGGGGATAGCAGGTAAAGCCATATTTAGCCGGTGTGTGCCACTGATAAGCCGGAGACAGACAGAGCTCTCAGACTATGTGTCCTCCTCCATGCGCGGTTAGGCCACGCCCCTCGGCAATGATTTTTTTTTATTAATATAGATCTGCAGTGTGATTAGGTTGTTATGGAAATAAAACCAGAAAGTGTTAGGCATCATTACTAAGAACTGCAATTCATGGTGGCGGTGGTCACAGCTTTCACCTCCCCAAAAGTATTGTTTACTGACATGTCTGAACACTTTTTTTTTTTTTTACATTTAATTTACCTCTATGTGAAAGTCCACTAAAGGGAAGGGTATAAGTTATTTACTTAGAGAAAATTATATTAATGCACTGAGGCAGAATTCTTCAGAAAAAGTATTACTTAGGCTGCAGCCGCATCTGTGTTGGAGGTTCTGTTAGGAGCCTCCATTGCAAGTTTCGCCAAATATACTTGTCAAAATATGCTTTTCTATTTTGTCCAGTAAAATGGCAACACACCATAACTAAAATCAACAGACCCCATTAGTGAATGGGATACTCCTCAACTTTCAGTACTATATTTACAGTTGAGATATGCATTGTAGACCCAGTCTATGAATGTAACACCAGTTGTTTTGGGGATGCTAAATTCCATTGTAATGTCTGAAGACTACAAGGGACCTTATCTCATTGGTGCATGATAGATTGCTCCTGGAGTATCTGGGGGAACTGATGAGATCACTTGGACAGAAGAGGATTGCTGATGTTGGCCCTCTGCAAGATGATCAATGGGGTAATATTTCTGTTTCTCCCTCGTTGGTAGGCTTAAGAAAATCAAAACTTTTCCCCTGTCATAGAGTTTATGGAACCTCACATATGCTTCTGCAGAGTGGAGAGGTGTGCTGCCCCGGGTGCCAGGAAGATGATAGGGACTTTCCTCATATGTTTTGGTCATCTTAGGAGTTAGGTAGATACTGGAAGGAAATAGCTGATCTTATTTATACAGTAATGACAAGGTTGTTGGGATATACAGGGGGTCTACCATATTCGGAGATGATTCTCAAGCATGGCTCCATCAAATTTTTTGATAAACAATGGGGTAAATGGGTTATTTGTGCAGTAGTGGTCTCAGATGCGCTTAGTAATCTTGTTAAGCACTTAAATGCACTTCTGATAAAGTGTTTTATGTTGAAGAGGGTGTAGGATTTTTTTTCTTTTCTTCCAGGTCGTGTATGGGAGGTGCTGGTTGGGTTAGTCGGGAGGTGCTGGTTGGGTTAGTCGGGAGGGTGGGAAATTATTATTTACTGCAAAATGCTTGGAAGTCTACTTGTTGATGGCTACTTGACTACTATTTTTTCCTCTGCCTATACTGTACTAATTCTTGAGGTCTTAGATTTCTATTTGTTGAGCTGCTATGTCACTTTACTTACTGTTTGAATACACATTGTCTAATTTAACAAACAAAAAAACAAAAAAAGTCAGTTGGATCCATTGGATGCTGCCAGTGTCGATCATGAATGATCTGGTCTATGAGTAAAGACTGTTACTCTAAAATGAAGTTCTTCTATCGACTGTGATGAACTTGACTTTATCTATAATGTGTGTCTGGACTCCTGAGATATTTAAAAGTGGCTTCAATAAAGTTTCAAGATTTTTTATAACCAGGTGCTGGTTTTACTTCCTTTCGTTTCAACACCACCATTAGTTTTGTTGTTCTGCCCCTATGATAGAACATAGGAAAATAATAACCATGGTAAGAACTCAGACTGAGTTAGTCATTTAGCACAAATTATGCCTACTTCATGTGGCAGTAATATGGTTGCATTTTAGGGGCTTATAGTTTGTGGCTATCATATGGACCATAAACTTTAGCTATATTATGGCTGTCTGAGAGAGACCTAAAGAGAACCTGTAATCAATTCCCCCAAAAATTGTTTCATTTGCACCTGATTTGGCAATCAATCAAAGATCCTGCCTATCTTATTATTCCGTAAAAAGTACAGAAAGTGACAACCAAATTGTAAAATTTCTATATGTCAGGAACTGGAAGGTGTAGCACAAAAGTATAAACACTGTTGGTATCAGAGCACACTACTCTTTTCTTTTTTTACTGACCATGGGTCCTCTAAAGGAGAACTCCAGCGGGAGGGTCTTTTTTTCACTGTCCGGGCATCGCAGCGGCCAGCGATTCACTGAGCTGCATTATGTCACGTTGGGCCTGGATGTTTTCATTGACGACACGTCACACTGCACCTCAGGAAGATAATCACATCAGGGACCACAGCGGGATACCAGAGGCACCGCGGGGTCACTGAAGTTAAGCAGATGTTTATTTTTCTTTATATTCCACACATTTTACATATGCACAAACAATAAAGGATACTGTACATAATAAAGTAAGCTGTGCAACATCTTGGTATCAGCAGAAATGTCTGGTAATGTAAACTTATTATGTTTATATACAAGATTCATGTCACGGTCCGGTCAGATGGCAGGAGGTGGATCCACTGGACCAGAGGAGAGATGGCGTGGGCCGTACCAGGGGAACGGAGTCTAAGGGATTACTGGTTTTCACCAGCGCTCAGCGTAACAGTACCCCCCCCCCCTTGGTCTCCCCCTCTTTTTGGTACCGAAGAACTTGAGGATGAGGCTGCGGTCCAGGATGTTCTCCTCCGGCTCCCAAGATCTCTCTTCAGGACCGCAGCCCTCCCAGTCGACCAGAAATAATTTTCTTCCTCTAACCACTTTGGATGCCAAACTCTTGACGGAGAAGATATCAGATGTGCCAGCCACAGGAGTGGGAGTGGTGATTTTAGGGGAGAAGCAGTTAAAGATGGCAGGCTTAAGGAGGGAGACGTGGAACAAATTAGGGATCCTAAGGGAGGAAGGGAGATGGAGCTGATAAGCCACAGGATTTATCCTCTTCTTAATCGTGTAGGGTCCCAAGTAGCGAGGACCCAGTTTGTAGCTTGGGACCCTAAAACGAACATACTTGGCTGAGAGCCACACTCTGTCTCCAGGGGAGAAAACCGGAGGAGCTCTGCGTTTTTTATCCGCTTGGGACTTCATGCGGGTAGAGGCTTGTAGAAGGGCCGAGTAGAAGTACGAGTCTCACGCCAAATGGTGGAGAAGTCCTAGATGAGCTCCTCAACTGCGGGAACTGCTGAGGAGGTAGACAAGGGCAGAGGAGGTAGAGGATGATGTCCGTAGACCACAAAGAATGGAGATTTATTGGAAGCGGTGGAATTCTTGTAATTGTAAGAGAACTCTGCCCACGGGAGGAGATCTGCCCAGTTGTCTTGACGAGAAGAAACAAAGTGTCGTAGTTAATCTCCCAGGACTTGATTCACTCATTCCAATTGACGGTTTTTTTGGGGGTGGTGAGAGGAAGAGAAATCTAATTTCACTTTGAGCTGACCGCAAAGAGCCCTCCAGAATTTGGATACAAACTGCACACCTCGATCAGAAACAATATGAGTGGGTAAACCATGCAGACGGAAAATGTGCTTGAAGAATTGCTTAGCCAGTAGTGGCGCAGAGGGCAGCCCAGGTAATGGTACGAAGTGCGCCATCTTGGAAAAACGGTCCACTACCACCCAAATGACAGTCATGCCAAGGGAAGGAGGAAGGTCGGTCACGAAATCCATGGCGATGTTGGACCATGGGGTCTCAGGAACAGGAAGAGGTAAGAGCAATCCAGCTGGTTTCTGGCGAGGCGACTTGTCCCGTGCGCAGACCGCACAAGCTTGGACGTAGTACGTGACATTCCTCTCCACGGAAGGCCACCAATATCTTTGGGTGATTAGCTGGAGTGTCTTCAGGACTCCTGGGTGACCTGGAAACAAGGAAGCGTGACCCTACTTGAGAATTTGAAGGCGCTGACGAGGAGGCACATAGGACTTGCCAGGAGGAAGAGAGCGCAGGTACACAGGAGCAACGGCAATCAGGCGCTCGGGCGGAATAATATGCTGGGGAGTAGTGTCGTCACCCATCACATCTGAAGAGCGGGAGAGGGCATCTGCCCTGATGTTCTTGCTTGCTGGACGGAAATGGATCACAAAATTGAAGCGAGCAAAGAACAGGGACCAACGAGCCTGGCGTGGATTGAGCCTCTGTGCGGGCTGAAGATAGGTAAGATTTTTGTGGTCCGTGTAAATGAACACCGGATGGATCCCTCGAGAAGATGTCTCCACTCCTCAAGAGACAATTTGATGGCCAGCAACTCCCTGTCACCAATCGAGTAGTTTCTCTCGGCTGGGGTGAAGGTCTTAGAGAAAAAGCCGCAAGTTAGGGTCCTGCCTCTAGGTGACTTCTGGGTGAGCACGGCTCCGGCACCCACGGAGGAGGCATCCACTTCCAGAGAAAAAGGCTTAGTGGGGTCCGGTCGGGAAAGTACAGGTGCATTGGCAAAAGTGGCTTTCAAGGACTGGAAGGCTTCTTCTGCTTGAGGAGGCTACGATTTGGGATTAGCACCTTTCTTGGTCAAGGCCACTATGGGAGAGAATGAGGGATGAATTGCCTATAATAGTTGGGGAAACCCAAAAACCTTTGGATGGCACGAAGTCTAGAGGGGCGTGGCCAGTCCAGAACTGCGGAGAGCTTAGCCGGGTCCATCTGTAAACCTTGGGCGGAAATTATGTACCCCAGGAAGTGCAGACTGGACCGCTCGAACAGGCACTTCTCGATTTTTGCGTGGAGGCGGTTTCTTCGAAGGCGTGAAAGGACTTGGCGTACATGTTCCCAGTGTTGCTCAAGGTTTGAGGAGAAAATGAGAATGTCGCCAAGGCAAACAACCACGCAGGTGTAAAGCAGATCTCTGAAAATGTAATTGACAAATTCTTGAAACATGGCAGGTGCGTTGCAGAGGCCGAAGGGCATCACCAGGTATTCAAAATGGCCATCCCGTGTGTTAAAGGCTGTCTTCCACTCGTCACCCTCTCTAATTCGGACCAGGTTGTAAGCTCCACGGAGATCCAGCTTGGTAAAGATTCTGGCCCCACGCAGACGGTCAAAGAGCTCAGAGATCAAGGGGAGAGGGTAACGGTTCTTAACTGTGATCTTGTTAAGTCCTCTGTAATCTATGCATGGGCGGAGGGAGCCGTCCTTTTTAGTAACAAACAAAAAAACGGCTCCAGCTGGAGAAGAGGACTTCTTTATGAAACCCCTCTGCAGGTTTTCTCGGATGTACTGTGACATGGCAATAGTCTCTGGTGGAGAGATTGGATAGATATAACCCCGAGGAGGAGTAGTCCCTGGCATCAGATCGATCGGACAATCATAGGGTCTATGAGGTGGAAGAACTTCAGCTTGCTTCTTACAAAAGACGTCGGCAAAACTGTGGTAGGGTTCTGGAAGGCCTGGTGGCGGAGAAGCAACAGGGTCTCTGCTCCTCCCCAGAGCACTCGCGGCATTCCTCTCTCTGCAACGCCCCGGTCAGACCCGCTGACCGGGAGCGCTGCACTGACACTGCCGGCGGGGATGCGATTCGCATAGCAGGACGCGCTCGCTCGTGAATCGCATCCCAAGTCACTCACCTGTCCCGGTCCCCGGCTGTCACGTCCTGGCGCGCGCGGCTCCGCTCCTTAAGATTTAAAGGGCCAGTGCACCAATGATTGGTGCCTGGCCCAATCAGTCTAATTAGCCTCCACCTGCTCCCTGCTCATATAACCTCACTTCCCCTTCACTGCTTTGCCGGATCTTGTTGCCTTGTGCCAGAGAAAGCGTTTATAGTGTTTGCCTTACCAGTGTTCCTGACCTCTTGCTATTGCCATTGACTACGAACCTTGCCGCCTGCCCCGACCTTCTGCTACGTCTGACCTTGCCTCTGTCTAGTCCTTCTGTCCCACGCCTTCTCAGCAGTCAGCGAGGTTGAGCCGTTGCCGGTGGATACGACCTGGTTGCTACCGCCGCAGCAAGACCATCCCGCTTTGCGGGGGGCTCTGGTGAATACCAGTAGCAACCTAGAACCGGCCCACCGACACGGTCCACGCCAATCCCTCGCTGACACAGAGGATCCACATCCAGCCTGCCGAATCCTAACAAGGGTCTTGCTTGACGGGTACAGTCTTGAGGCAGTGGCCGAAGCAAGAGGACCCCCAACTCTGGATTTCTTCCAATCCAGGACGGGACAATGGCGCTGAAGCCAGGGCAAACCAAGGAGGAGTTCAGAGGAGCAAAAGGGTAGGACAAAGAACTCCAAACTTTCAGTATGCAGAAAGCCAATGTCCATCTGTAGAGGTGGAGTGTGGTACTGGAGAGTAGTAGTAAGTCTCTATCCATTGACTGTAGAGATGAAGAAAGGCTTGGACAAACAGACCACAGGGATTTGATGCTTGTCTATCAAGGAGGCATGGATGAAATTGCCGGGAGATCCAGAATCCAAGAAGGCTGTGGAAGTGAAGGAAGACTTGGCAGGCACGGAAAGCTGCACAGATACCGTCAGGCGTGGAGAGGAAGAATCCACACCTAGCAACGACTCTCCTACGTTTACTAGGTGCGTGTGTTTCCCAGAACGCGGAGGATGGAGAGGACAGTCTCTGAGGAAATGCTCGGTACTAGCGCAGTACAGACACAAATTCTCGAGTTTGCGACGACTCCGTTCTTGTGAGGTCCGACGAGACCGGTCCACTTGCATGGCTTCCACGGCGGGAGGCCCAGAGAAGAGGTGCAGTGGACGCTGAAAAACCGGAGACAAGCGAGTATAGTGTCCTGTACGAGCCTTCTCACTTTCTTGAAGGAGTTCCTCTTGTCTCTCTGAGAAACGCTTGTCAATCCTTGTGGCCAGGAGAATGAGGTCACCAAGGTTATCAGGTATCTCACGTGCAGCTAGAACGTCCTTAATCTCACTGCTTAGTCCCTTCTTGAATGTAGCACATAGGGCTTCATTGTTCCAATTCAACTCTGAGGCGAGAGTACGGAATTGGATGGCGTAATCACCCACGGTACAGCCTTCTTGGGTCAAATTTAGCAAAGCTGTCTCTGCAGAGGATACCCGGGCGGGTTCCTTGAACACTCCGAAACTCCCGATAGAAGCGCTGGACGGAGGTTGTGGCAGGATCAGAGCGGTCCCATAATGGTGTAGCCCAGGCCAGGGCCTTCCCGGTGAGCAGACAGAGTATGAATGCCACCTTAGCACGTTCAGAAGGAAATAAGTCGGCCGACATCTCGAGGTGCAGAGAACACTGGGTAAGGAAACCACGGCACTGTTTCGGATCTCTAGCATACTTCTCAGGCAGGGACAGGAGTACTCTGGAAACAGTTGCTGGCAGAGGAGCAGGAACAGGCGGTGTAGTAGGCTGCTGCTGGGTAGAGATGATCTGCTGCAACATGGCGGACATCTGCTGGAGCTGGCAGGCCTGCATGGCAACGACCATAGGCAGATCCTTAGGATCAGGTACCTCAGCAGAATCCATGGC